>NW_028233515.1:0-82105 GCF_054856555.1 Leptonotus elevatus | reverse complement strand
CAAAAGCACAATGAAATTAATGCTTGAATCATCTTCATTTTGCTAACATACACTAATGACAGCAAAAAGTTTGAGTCTACAACATTTAGTTAAGGTGTGAGAGCCAAAATGAACTTTTTATTGCTTTAAACGCGTTTTCAGCCCCTAATTGTACACTTCAGGTGAAAATGTCAAAATCTTCAAAATGAGCAAAAGCACAATGAAATTAATGCTTGAATCATCTTCATTTTGCTAAAATACACTAATGACAGCAAAAAGTTTGAGTCTACAACATTTAGTTAAGGTGTGAGAGCCAAAATGAACTTTTTATGGCTTTAAATGCATTTTCAGCCTGATTGTACACTTCAGGTGAAAATGTCAAAATCTTCAAAATGAGCAAAAGCACAATGAAATTAATGCTTGAATCATCTTCATTTTGCTAAAATACACTAATGACAGCAAAAAGTTTGAGTCTACAACATTTAGTTAAGGTGTGAGAGCCAAAATGAACTTTTTATGGCTTTAAATGCATTTTCAGCCTGATTGTACACTTCAGGTGAAAATGTCAAAATCTTCAAAATGAGCAAAAGCACAATGAAATTAATGCTTGAATCATCTTCATTTTGCTAACATACACTAATGACAGCAAAAAGTTTGAGTCTACAACATTTAGTTAAGGTGTGAGAGCCAAAATGAACTTTTTATTGCTTTAAACGCGTTTTCAGCCCCTAATTGTACACTTCAGGTGAAAATGTCAAAATCTTCAAAATGAGCAAAAGCACAATGAAATTAATGCTTGAATCATCTTCATTTTGCTAAAATACACTAATGACAGCAAAAAGTTTGAGTCTACAACATTTAGTTAAGGTGTGAGAGCCAAAATGAACTTTTTATGGCTTTAAATGCATTTTCAGCCTGATTGTACACTTCAGGTGAAAATGTCAAAATCTTCAAAATGAGCAAAAGCACAATGAAATTAATGCTTGAATCATCTTCATTTTGCTAACATACACTAATGACAGCAAAAAGTTTGAGTCTACAACATTTAGTTAAGGTGTGAGAGCCAAAATGAACTTTTTATTGCTTTAAACGCGTTTTCAGCCCCTAATTGTACACTTCAGGTGAAAATGTCAAAATCTTCAAAATGAGCAAAAGCACAATGAAATTAATGCTTGAATCATCTTCATTTTGCTAACATACACTAATGACAGCAAAAAGTTTGAGTCTACAACATTTAGTTAAGGTGTGAGAGCCAAAATGAACTTTTTATGGCTTTAAATGCATTTTCAGCCTGATTGTACACTTCAGGTGAAAATGTCAAAATCTTCAAAATGAGCAAAAGCACAATGAAATTAATGCTTGAATCATCTTCATTTTGCTAAAATACACTAATGACAGCAAAAAGTTTGAGTCTACAACATTTAGTTAAGGTGTGAGAGCCAAAATGAACTTTTTATGGCTTTAAATGCATTTTCAGCCTGATTGTACACTTCAGGTGAAAATGTCAAAATCTTCAAAATGAGCAAAAGCACAATAAAATGAATGCTTGAATCATCTTCATTTTGCTAAAATATACTAATGACAGCAAAAAGTTTGAGTCTACAACATTTAGTTAAGGTGTGAGAGCCAAAATGAACTTTTTATTGCTTTAAACGCGTTTTCAGCCCCTAATTGTACACTTCAGGTGAAAATGTCAAAATCTTCAAAATGAGCAAAAGCACAATGAAATTAATGCTTGAATCATCTTCATTTTGCTAAAATACACTAATGACAGCAAAAAGTTTGAGTCTACAACATTTAGTTAAGGTGTGAGAGCCAAAATGAACTTTTTATGGCTTTAAATGCATTTTCAGCCTGATTGTACACTTCAGGTGAAAATGTCAAAATCTTCAAAATGAGCAAAAGCACAATGAAATTAATGCTTGAATCATCTTCATTTTGCTAACATACACTAATGACAGCAAAAAGTTTGAGTCTACAACATTTAGTTAAGGTGTGAGAGCCAAAATGAACTTTTTATGGCTTTAAATGCATTTTCAGCCTGATTGTACACTTCAGGTGAAAATGTCAAAATCTTCAAAATGAGAAAAACCACAATGAAATTAATGCTTGAATCATCTTCATTTTGCTAAAATACACTAATGACAGCAAAAAGTTTGAGTCTACAACATTTAGTTAAGGTGTGAGAGCCAAAATGAACTTTTTATGGCTTTAAATGCATTTTCAGCCTGATTGTACACTTCAGGTGAAAATGTCAAAATCTTCAAAATGAGCAAAAGCACAATGAAATTAATGCTTGAATCATCTTCATTTTGCTAACATACACTAATGACAGCAAAAAGTTTGAGTCTACAACATTTAGTTAAGGTGTGAGAGCCAAAATGAACTTTTTATTGCTTTAAACGCGTTTTCAGCCCCTAATTGTACACTTCAGGTGAAAATGTCAAAATCTTCAAAATGAGCAAAAGCACAATGAAATTAATGCTTGAATCATCTTCATTTTGCTAAAATACACTAATGACAGCAAAAAGTTTGAGTCTACAACATTTAGTTAAGGTGTGAGAGCCAAAATGAACTTTTTATGGCTTTAAATGCATTTTCAGCCTGATTGTACACTTCAGGTGAAAATGTCAAAATCTTCAAAATGAGCAAAAGCACAATGAAATTAATGCTTGAATCATCTTCATTTTGCTAACATACACTAATGACAGCAAAAAGTTTGAGTCTACAACATTTAGTTAAGGTGTGAGAGCCAAAATGAACTTTTTATGGCTTTAAATGCATTTTCAGCCTGATTGTACACTTCAGGTGAAAATGTCAAAATCTTCAAAATGAGCAAAAGCACAATGAAATTAATGCTTGAATCATCTTCATTTTGCTAAAATACACTAATGACAGCAAAAAGTTTGAGTCTACAACATTTAGTTAAGGTGTGAGAGCCAAAATGAACTTTTTATGGCTTTAAATGCATTTTCAGCCTGATTGTACACTTCAGGTGAAAATGTCAAAATCTTCAAAATGAGCAAAAGCACAATAAAATGAATGCTTGAATCATCTTCATTTTGCTAAAATATACTAATGACAGCAAAAAGTTTGAGTCTACAACATTTAGTTAAGGTGTGAGAGCCAAAATGAACTTTTTATTGCTTTAAACGCGTTTTCAGCCCCTAATTGTACACTTCAGGTGAAAATGTCAAAATCTTCAAAATGAGCAAAAGCACAATAAAATGAATGCTTGAATCATCTTCATTTTGCTAAAATATACTAATGACAGCAAAAAGTTTGAGTCTACAACATTTAGTTAAGGTGTGAGAGCCAAAATGAACTTTTTATTGCTTTAAACGCGTTTTCAGCCCCTAATTGTACACTTCAGGTGAAAATGTCAAAATCTTCAAAATGAGCAAAAGCACAATGAAATTAATGCTTGAATCATCTTCATTTTGCTAAAATACACTAATGACAGCAAAAAGTTTGAGTCTACAACATTTAGTTAAGGTGTGAGAGCCAAAATTAACTTTTTATGGCTTTAAATGCATTTTCAGCCTGATTGTACACTTCAGGTGAAAATGTCAAAATCTTCAAAATGAGCAAAAGCACAATGAAATTAATGCTTGAATCATCTTCATTTTGCTAAAATACACTAATGACAGCAAAAAGTTTGAGTCTACAACATTTAGTTAAGGTGTGAGAGCCAAAATGAACTTTTTATGGCTTTAAATGCATTTTCAGCCTGATTGTACACTTCAGGTGAAAATGTCAAAATCTTCAAAATGAGCAAAAGCACAATGAAATTAATGCTTGAATCATCTTCATTTTGCTAACATACACTAATGACAGCAAAAAGTTTGAGTCTACAACATTTAGTTAAGGTGTGAGAGCCAAAATGAACTTTTTATTGCTTTAAACGCGTTTTCAGCCCCTAATTGTACACTTCAGGTGAAAATGTCAAAATCTTCAAAATGAGCAAAAGCACAATGAAATTAATGCTTGAATCATCTTCATTTTGCTAAAATACACTAATGACAGCAAAAAGTTTGAGTCTACAACATTTAGTTAAGGTGTGAGAGCCAAAATGAACTTTTTATGGCTTTAAATGCATTTTCAGCCTGATTGTACACTTCAGGTGAAAATGTCAAAATCTTCAAAATGAGCAAAAGCACAATGAAATTAATGCTTGAATCATCTTCATTTTGCTAACATACACTAATGACAGCAAAAAGTTTGAGTCTACAACATTTAGTTAAGGTGTGAGAGCCAAAATGAACTTTTTATGGCTTTAAATGCATTTTCAGCCTGATTGTACACTTCAGGTGAAAATGTCAAAATCTTCAAAATGAGAAAAACCACAATGAAATTAATGCTTGAATCATCTTCATTTTGCTAACATACACTAATGACAGCAAAAAGTTTGAGTCTACAACATTTAGTTAAGGTGTGAGAGCCAAAATGAACTTTTTATGGCTTTAAATGCGTTTTCAGCCCCTAATTGTACACTTCAGGTGAAAATGTCAAAATCTTCAAAATGAGCAAAAGCACAATGAAATTAATGCTTGAATCATCTTCATTTTGCTAACATACACTAATGACAGCAAAAAGTTTGAGTCTACAACATTTAGTTAAGGTGTGAGAGCCAAAATGAACTTTTTATTGCTTTAAACGCGTTTTCAGCCCCTAATTGTACACTTCAGGTGAAAATGTCAAAATCTTCAAAATGAGCAAAAGCACAATGAAATTAATGCTTGAATCATCTTCATTTTGCTAAAATACACTAATGACAGCAAAAAGTTTGAGTCTACAACATTTAGTTAAGGTGTGAGAGCCAAAATGAACTTTTTATGGCTTTAAATGCATTTTCAGCCTGATTGTACACTTCAGGTGAAAATGTCAAAATCTTCAAAATGAGCAAAAGCACAATGAAATTAATGCTTGAATCATCTTCATTTTGCTAACATACACTAATGACAGCAAAAAGTTTGAGTCTACAACATTTAGTTAAGGTGTGAGAGCCAAAATGAACTTTTTATTGCTTTAAACGCGTTTTCAGCCCCTAATTGTACACTTCAGGTGAAAATGTCAAAATCTTCAAAATGAGCAAAAGCACAATGAAATTAATGCTTGAATCATCTTCATTTTGCTAAAATACACTAATGACAGCAAAAAGTTTGAGTCTACAACATTTAGTTAAGGTGTGAGAGCCAAAATGAACTTTTTATGGCTTTAAATGCATTTTCAGCCTGATTGTACACTTCAGGTGAAAATGTCAAAATCTTCAAAATGAGCAAAAGCACAATGAAATTAATGCTTGAATCATCTTCATTTTGCTAACATACACTAATGACAGCAAAAAGTTTGAGTCTACAACATTTAGTTAAGGTGTGAGAGCCAAAATGAACTTTTTATGGCTTTAAATGCATTTTCAGCCTGATTGTACACTTCAGGTGAAAATGTCAAAATCTTCAAAATGAGAAAAACCACAATGAAATTAATGCTTGAATCATCTTCATTTTGCTAACATACACTAATGACAGCAAAAAGTTTGAGTCTACAACATTTAGTTAAGGTGTGAGAGCCAAAATGAACTTTTTATGGCTTTAAATGCATTTTCAGCCTGATTGTACACTTCAGGTGAAAATGTCAAAATCTTCAAAATGAGCAAAAGCACAATGAAATTAATGCTTGAATCATCTTCATTTTGCTAACATACACTAATGACAGCAAAAAGTTTGAGTCTACAACATTTAGTTAAGGTGTGAGAGCCAAAATGAACTTTTTATGGCTTTAAATGCATTTTCAGCCTGATTGTACACTTCAGGTGAAAATGTCAAAATCTTCAAAATGAGCAAAAGCACAATGAAATTAATGCTTGAATCATCTTCATTTTGCTAAAATACACTAATGACAGCAAAAAGTTTGAGTCTACAACATTTAGTTAAGGTGTGAGAGCCAAAATGAACTTTTTATGGCTTTAAATGCATTTTCAGCCTGATTGTACACTTCAGGTGAAAATGTCAAAATCTTCAAAATGAGCAAAAGCACAATAAAATTAATGCTTGAATTATCTTCATTTTGCTAAAATATACTAATGACAGCAAAAAGTTTGAGTCTACAACATTTAGTTAAGGTGTGAGAGCCAAAATGAACTTTTTATTGCTTTAAACGCGTTTTCAGCCCCTAATTGTACACTTCAGGTGAAAATGTCAAAATCTTCAAAATGAGCAAAAGCACAATGAAATTAATATTTGAATCATCTTCATTTTGCTAACATACACTAATGACAGCAAAAAGTTTGAGTCTACAACATTTAGTTAAGGTGTGAGAGCCAAAATGAACTTTTTATTGCTTTAAACGCGTTTTCAGCCCCTAATTGTACACTTCAGGTGAAAATGTCAAAATCTTCAAAATGAGCAAAAGCACAATGAAATTAATGCTTGAATCATCTTCATTTTGCTAAAATACACTAATGACAGCAAAAAGTTTGACTCTACAACATTTAGTTAAGGTGTGAGAGCCAAAATGAACTTTTTATGGCTTTAAATGCATTTTCAGCCTGATTGTACACTTCAGGTGAAAATGTCAAAATCTTCAAAATGAGCAAAAGCACAATGAAATTAATGCTTGAATCATCTTCATTTTGCTAACATACAATAATGACAGCAAAAAGTTTGAGTCTACAACATTTAGTTAAGGTGTGAGAGCCAAAATGAACTTTTTATTGCTTTAAACGCGTTTTCAGCCCCTAATTGTACACTTCAGGTGAAAATGTCAAAATCTTCAAAATGAGCAAAAGCACAATGAAATTAATGCTTGAATCATCTTCATTTTGCTAAAATACACTAATGACAGCAAAAAGTTTGAGTCTACAACATTTAGTTAAGGTGTGAGAGCCAAAATGAACTTTTTATGGCTTTAAATGCATTTTCAGCCTGATTGTACACTTCAGGTGAAAATGTCAAAATCTTCAAAATGAGCAAAAGCACAATGAAATTAATGCTTGAATCATCTTCATTTTGCTAAAATACACTAATGACAGCAAAAAGTTTGAGTCTACAACATTTAGTTAAGGTGTGAGAGCCAAAATGAACTTTTTATGGCTTTAAATGCATTTTCAGCCTGATTGTACACTTCAGGTGAAAATGTCAAAATCTTCAAAATGAGCAAAAGCACAATGAAATTAATGCTTGAATCATCTTCATTTTGCTAACATACACTAATGACAGCAAAAAGTTTGAGTCTACAACATTTAGTTAAGGTGTGAGAGCCAAAATGAACTTTTTATTGCTTTAAACGCGTTTTCAGCCCCTAATTGTACACTTCAGGTGAAAATGTCAAAATCTTCAAAATGAGCAAAAGCACAATGAAATTAATGCTTGAATCATCTTCATTTTGCTAAAATACACTAATGACAGCAAAAAGTTTGAGTCTACAACATTTAGTTAAGGTGTGAGAGCCAAAATGAACTTTTTATGGCTTTAAATGCATTTTCAGCCTGATTGTACACTTCAGGTGAAAATGTCAAAATCTTCAAAATGAGCAAAAGCACAATGAAATTAATGCTTGAATCATCTTCATTTTGCTAACATACACTAATGACAGCAAAAAGTTTGAGTCTACAACATTTAGTTAAGGTGTGAGAGCCAAAATGAACTTTTTATGGCTTTAAATGCATTTTCAGCCTGATTGTACACTTCAGGTGAAAATGTCAAAATCTTCAAAATGAGCAAAAGCACAATGAAATTAATGCTTGAATCATCTTCATTTTGCTAAAATACACTAATGACAGCAAAAAGTTTGAGTCTACAACATTTAGTTAAGGTGTGAGAGCCAAAATGAACTTTTTATGGCTTTAAATGCATTTTCAGCCTGATTGTACACTTCAGGTGAAAATGTCAAAATCTTCAAAATGAGCAAAAGCACAATAAAATGAATGCTTGAATCATCTTCATTTTGCTAAAATATACTAATGACAGCAAAAAGTTTGAGTCTACAACATTTAGTTAAGGTGTGAGAGCCAAAATGAACTTTTTATTGCTTTAAACGCGTTTTCAGCCCCTAATTGTACACTTCAGGTGAAAATGTCAAAATCTTCAAAATGAGCAAAAGCACAATGAAATTAATGCTTGAATCATCTTCATTTTGCTAACATACACTAATGACAGCAAAAAGTTTGAGTCTACAACATTTAGTTAAGGTGTGAGAGCCAAAATGAACTTTTTATTGCTTTAAACGCGTTTTCAGCCCCTAATTGTACACTTCAGGTGAAAATGTCAAAATCTTCAAAATGAGCAAAAGCACAATGAAATTAATGCTTGAATCATCTTCATTTTGCTAAAATACACTAATGACAGCAAAAAGTTTGAGTCTACAACATTTAGTTAAGGTGTGAGAGCCAAAATGAACTTTTTATGGCTTTAAATGCATTTTCAGCCTGATTGTACACTTCAGGTGAAAATGTCAAAATCTTCAAAATGAGCAAAAGCACAATGAAATTAATGCTTGAATCATCTTCATTTTGCTAACATACACTAATGACAGCAAAAAGTTTGAGTCTACAACATTTAGTTAAGGTGTGAGAGCCAAAATGAACTTTTTATTGCTTTAAACGCGTTTTCAGCCCCTAATTGTACACTTCAGGTGAAAATGTCAAAATCTTCAAAATGAGCAAAAGCACAATGAAATTAATGCTTGAATCATCTTCTTTTTGCTAAAATACACTAATGACAGCAAAAAGTTTGAGTCTACAACATTTAGTTAAGGTGTGAGAGCCAAAATGAACTTTTTATGGCTTTAAATGCATTTTCAGCCTGATTGTACACTTCAGGTGAAAATGTCAAAATCTTCAAAATGAGCAAAAGCACAATGAAATTAATGCTTGAATCATCTTCATTTTGCTAAAATACACTAATGACAGCAAAAAGTTTGAGTCTACAACATTTAGTTAAGGTGTGAGAGCCAAAATGAACTTTTTATGGCTTTAAATGCATTTTCAGCCTGATTGTACACTTCAGGTGAAAATGTCAAAATCTTCAAAATGAGCAAAAGCACAATGAAATTAATGCTTGAATCATCTTCATTTTGCTAACATACACTAATGACAGCAAAAAGTTTGAGTCTACAACATTTAGTTAAGGTGTGAGAGCCAAAATGAACTTTTTATTGCTTTAAACGCGTTTTCAGCCCCTAATTGTACACTTCAGGTGAAAATGTCAAAATCTTCAAAATGAGCAAAAGCACAATGAAATTAATGCTTGAATCATCTTCATTTTGCTAAAATACACTAATGACAGCAAAAAGTTTGAGTCTACAACATTTAGTTAAGGTGTGAGAGCCAAAATGAACTTTTTATGGCTTTAAATGCATTTTCAGCCTGATTGTACACTTCAGGTGAAAATGTCAAAATCTTCAAAATGAGCAAAAGCACAATGAAATTAATGCTTGAATCATCTTCATTTTGCTAACATACACTAATGACAGCAAAAAGTTTGAGTCTACAACATTTAGTTAAGGTGTGAGAGCCAAAATGAACTTTTTATGGCTTTAAATGCATTTTCAGCCTGATTGTACACTTCAGGTGAAAATGTCAAAATCTTCAAAATGAGCAAAAGCACAATGAAATTAATGCTTGAATCATCTTCATTTTGCTAAAATACACTAATGACAGCAAAAAGTTTGAGTCTACAACATTTAGTTAAGGTGTGAGAGCCAAAATGAACTTTTTATGGCTTTAAATGCATTTTCAGCCTGATTGTACACTTCAGGTGAAAATGTCAAAATCTTCAAAATGAGCAAAAGCACAATAAAATGAATGCTTGAATCATCTTCATTTTGCTAAAATATACTAATGACAGCAAAAAGTTTGAGTCTACAACATTTAGTTAAGGTGTGAGAGCCAAAATGAACTTTTTATTGCTTTAAACGCGTTTTCAGCCCCTAATTGTACACTTCAGGTGAAAATGTCAAAATCTTCAAAATGAGCAAAAGCACAATGAAATTAATGCTTGAATCATCTTCATTTTGCTAAAATACACTAATGACAGCAAAAAGTTTGAGTCTACAACATTTAGTTAAGGTGTGAGAGCCAAAATGAACTTTTTATGGCTTTAAATGCATTTTCAGCCTGATTGTACACTTCAGGTGAAAATGTCAAAATCTTCAAAATGAGCAAAAGCACAATGAAATTAATGCTTGAATCATCTTCATTTTGCTAACATACACTAATGACAGCAAAAAGTTTGAGTCTACAACATTTAGTTAAGGTGTGAGAGCCAAAATGAACTTTTTATGGCTTTAAATGCATTTTCAGCCTGATTGTACACTTCAGGTGAAAATGTCAAAATCTTCAAAATGAGCAAAAGCACAATGAAATTAATGCTTGAATCATCTTCATTTTGCTAAAATACACTAATGACAGCAAAAAGTTTGAGTCTACAACATTTAGTTAAGGTGTGAGAGCCAAAATGAACTTTTTATGGCTTTAAATGCATTTTCAGCCTGATTGTACACTTCAGGTGAAAATGTCAAAATCTTCAAAATGAGCAAAAGCACAATAAAATGAATGCTTGAATCATCTTCATTTTGCTAAAATATACTAATGACAGCAAAAAGTTTGAGTCTACAACATTTAGTTAAGGTGTGAGAGCCAAAATGAACTTTTTATTGCTTTAAACGCGTTTTCAGCCCCTAATTGTACACTTCAGGTGAAAATGTCAAAATCTTCAAAATGAGCAAAAGCACAATGAAATTAATGCTTGAATCATCTTCATTTTGCTAAAATACACTAATGACAGCAAAAAGTTTGAGTCTACAACATTTAGTTAAGGTGTGAGAGCCAAAATGAACTTTTTATGGCTTTAAATGCATTTTCAGCCTGATTGTACACTTCAGGTGAAAATGTCAAAATCTTCAAAATGAGCAAAAGCACAATGAAATTAATGCTTGAATCATCTTCATTTTGCTAACATACACTAATGACAGCAAAAAGTTTGAGTCTACAACATTTAGTTAAGGTGTGAGAGCCAAAATGAACTTTTTATGGCTTTAAATGCATTTTCAGCCTGATTGTACACTTCAGGTGAAAATGTCAAAATCTTCAAAATGAGAAAAACCACAATGAAATTAATGCTTGAATCATCTTCATTTTGCTAAAATACACTAATGACAGCAAAAAGTTTGAGTCTACAACATTTAGTTAAGGTGTGAGAGCCAAAATGAACTTTTTATGGCTTTAAATGCATTTTCAGCCTGATTGTACACTTCAGGTGAAAATGTCAAAATCTTCAAAATGAGCAAAAGCACAATGAAATTAATGCTTGAATCATCTTCATTTTGCTAACATACACTAATGACAGCAAAAAGTTTGAGTCTACAACATTTAGTTAAGGTGTGAGAGCCAAAATGAACTTTTTATTGCTTTAAACGCGTTTTCAGCCCCTAATTGTACACTTCAGGTGAAAATGTCAAAATCTTCAAAATGAGCAAAAGCACAATGAAATTAATGCTTGAATCATCTTCATTTTGCTAAAATACACTAATGACAGCAAAAAGTTTGAGTCTACAACATTTAGTTAAGGTGTGAGAGCCAAAATGAACTTTTTATGGCTTTAAATGCATTTTCAGCCTTATTGTACACTTCAGGTGAAAATGTCAAAATCTTCAAAATGAGCAAAAGCACAATGAAATTAATGCTTGAATCATCTTCATTTTGCTAAAATACACTAATGACAGCAAAAAGTTTGAGTCTACAACATTTAGTTAAGGTGTGAGAGCCAAAATGAACTTTTTATGGCTTTAAATGCATTTTCAGCCTGATTGTACACTTCAGGTGAAAATGTCAAAATCTTCAAAATGAGCAAAAGCACAATGAAATTAATGCTTGAATCATCTTCATTTTGCTAACATACACTAATGACAGCAAAAAGTTTGAGTCTACAACATTTAGTTAAGGTGTGAGAGCCAAAATGAACTTTTTATTGCTTTAAACGCGTTTTCAGCCCCTAATTGTACACTTCAGGTTAAAATGTCAAAATCTTCAAAATGAGCAAAAGCACAATGAAATTAATGCTTGAATCATCTTCATTTTGCTAAAATACACTAATGACAGCAAAAAGTTTGAGTCTACAACATTTAGTTAAGGTGTGAGAGCCAAAATGAACTTTTTATGGCTTTAAATGCATTTTCAGCCTGATTGTACACTTCAGGTGAAAATGTCAAAATCTTCAAAATGAGCAAAAGCACAATGAAATTAATGCTTGAATCATCTTCATTTTGCTAAAATACACTAATGACAGCAAAAAGTTTGAGTCTACAACATTTAGTTAAGGTGTGAGAGCCAAAATGAACTTTTTATGGCTTTAAATGCATTTTCAGCCTGATTGTACACTTCAGGTGAAAATGTCAAAATCTTCAAAATGAGCAAAAGCACAATAAAATGAATGCTTGAATCATCTTCATTTTGCTAAAATATACTAATGACAGCAAAAAGTTTGAGTCTACAACATTTAGTTAAGGTGTGAGAGCCAAAATGAACTTTTTATTGCTTTAAACGCGTTTTCAGCCCCTAATTGTACACTTCAGGTGAAAATGTCAAAATCTTCAAAATGAGCAAAAGCACAATGAAATTAATGCTTGAATCATCTTCATTTTGCTAAAATACACTAATGACAGCAAAAAGTTTGAGTCTACAACATTTAGTTAAGGTGTGAGAGCCAAAATGAACTTTTTATGGCTTTAAATGCATTTTCAGCCTGATTGTACACTTCAGGTGAAAATGTCAAAATCTTCAAAATGAGCAAAAGCACAATGAAATTAATGCTTGAATCATCTTCATTTTGCTAAAATACACTAATGACAGCAAAAAGTTTGAGTCTACAACATTTAGTTAAGGTGTGAGAGCCAAAATGAACTTTTTATGGCTTTAAATGCATTTTCAGCCTGATTGTACACTTCAGGTGAAAATGTCAAAATCTTCAAAATGAGCAAAAGCACAATGAAATTAATGCTTGAATCATCTTCATTTTGCTAACATACACTAATGACAGCAAAAAGTTTGAGTCTACAACATTTAGTTAAGGTGTGAGAGCCAAAATGAACTTTTTATTGCTTTAAACGAGTTTTCAGCCCCTAATTGTACACTTCAGGTGAAAATGTCAAAATCTTCAAAATGAGCAAAAGCACAATGAAATTAATGCTTGAATCATCTTCATTTTGCTAAAATACACTAATGACAGCAAAAAGTTTGAGTCTACAACATTTAGTTAAGGTGTGAGAGCCAAAATGAACTTTTTATGGCTTTAAATGCATTTTCAGCCTGATTGTACACTTCAGGTGAAAATGTCAAAATCTTCAAAATGAGCAAAAGCACAATGAAATTAATGCTTGAATCATCTTCATTTTGCTAACATACACTAATGACAGCAAAAAGTTTGAGTCTACAACATTTAGTTAAGGTGTGAGAGCCAAAATGAACTTTTTATTGCTTTAAACGCGTTTTCAGCCCCTAATTGTACACTTCAGGTGAAAATGTCAAAATCTTCAAAATGAGCAAAAGCACAATGAAATTAATGCTTGAATCATCTTCATTTTGCTAAAATACACTAATGACAGCAAAAAGTTTGAGTCTACAACATTTAGTTAAGGTGTGAGAGCCAAAATGAACTTTTTATGGCTTTAAATGCATTTTCAGCCTGATTGTACACTTCAGGAGAAAATGTCAAAATCTTCAAAATGAGCAAAAGCACAATGAAATTAATGCTTGAATCATCTTCATTTTGCTAACATACACTAATGACAGCAAAAAGTTTGAGTCTACAACATTTAGTTAAGGTGTGAGAGCCAAAATGAACTTTTTATGGCTTTAAATGCATTTTCAGCCTGATTGTACACTTCAGGTGAAAATGTCAAAATCTTCAAAATGAGAAAAAACACAATGAAATTAATGCTTGAATCATCTTCATTTTGCTAACATACACTAATGACAGCAAAAAGTTTGAGTCTACAACATTTAGTTAAGGTGTGAGAGCCAAAATGAACTTTTTATGGCTTTAAATGCATTTTCAGCCTGATTGTACACTTCAGGTGAAAATGTCAAAATCTTCAAAATGAGCAAAAGCACAATGAAATTAATGCTTGAATCATCTTCATTTTGCTAACATACACTAATGACAGCAAAAAGTTTGAGTCTACAACATTTAGTTAAGGTGTGAGAGCCAAAATGAACTTTTTATGGCTTTAAATGCATTTTCAGCCTGATTGTACACTTCAGGTGAAAATGTCAAAATCTTCAAAATGAGCAAAAGCACAATGAAATTAATGCTTGAATCATCTTCATTTTGCTAAAATACACTAATGACAGCAAAAAGTTTGAGTCTACAACATTTAGTTAAGGTGTGAGAGCCAAAATGAACTTTTTATGGCTTTAAATGCATTTTCAGCCTGATTGTACACTTCAGGTGAAAATGTCAAAATCTTCAAAATGAGCAAAAGCACAATAAAATTAATGCTTGAATTATCTTCATTTTGCTAAAATATACTAATGACAGCAAAAAGTTTGAGTCTACAACATTTAGTTAAGGTGTGAGAGCCAAAATGAACTTTTTATTGCTTTAAACGCGTTTTCAGCCCCTAATTGTACACTTCAGGTGAAAATGTCAAAATCTTCAAAATGAGCAAAAGCACAATGAAATTAATGCTTGAATCATCTTCATTTTGCTAACATACACTAATGACAGCAAAAAGTTTGAGTCTACAACATTTAGTTAAGGTGTGAGAGCCAAAATGAACTTTTTATTGCTTTAAACGCGTTTTCAGCCCCTAATTGTACACTTCAGGTGAAAATGTCAAAATCTTCAAAATGAGCAAAAGCACAATGAAATTAATGCTTGAATCATCTTCATTTTGCTAAAATACACTAATGACAGCAAAAAGTTTGAGTCTACAACATTTAGTTAAGGTGTGAGAGCCAAAATGAACTTTTTATGGCTTTAAATGCATTTTCAGCCTGATTGTACACTTCAGGTGAAAATGTCAAAATCTTCAAAATGAGCAAAAGCACAATGAAATTAATGCTTGAATCATCTTCATTTTGCTAACATACACTAATGACAGCAAAAAGTTTGAGTCTACAACATTTAGTTAAGGTGTGAGAGCCAAAATGAACTTTTTATTGCTTTAAACGCGTTTTCAGCCCCTAATTGTACACTTCAGGTGAAAATGTCAAAATCTTCAAAATGAGCAAAAGCACAATGAAATTAATGCTTGAATCATCTTCATTTTGCTAAAATACACTAATGACAGCAAAAAGTTTGAGTCTACAACATTTAGTTAAGGTGTGAGAGCCAAAATGAACTTTTTATGGCTTTAAATGCATTTTCAGCCTGATTGTACACTTCAGGTGAAAATGTCAAAATCTTCAAAATGAGCAAAAGCACAATGAAATTAATGCTTGAATCATCTTCATTTTGCTAAAATACACTAATGACAGCAAAAAGTTTGAGTCTACAACATTTAGTTAAGGTGTGAGAGCCAAAATGAACTTTTTATGGCTTTAAATGCATTTTCAGCCTGATTGTACACTTCAGGTGAAAATGTCAAAATCTTCAAAATGAGCAAAAGCACAATGAAATTAATGCTTGAATCATCTTCATTTTGCTAACATACACTAATGACAGCAAAAAGTTTGAGTCTACAACATTTAGTTAAGGTGTGAGAGCCAAAATGAACTTTTTATTGCTTTAAACGCGTTTTCAGCCCCTAATTGTACACTTCAGGTTAAAATGTCAAAATCTTCAAAATGAGCAAAAGCACAATGAAATTAATGCTTGAATCATCTTCATTTTGCTAAAATACACTAATGACAGCAAAAAGTTTGAGTCTACAACATTTAGTTAAGGTGTGAGAGCCAAAATGAACTTTTTATGGCTTTAAATGCATTTTCAGCCTGATTGTACACTTCAGGTGAAAATGTCAAAATCTTCAAAATGAGCAAAAGCACAATGAAATTAATGCTTGAATCATCTTCATTTTGCTAACATACACTAATGACAGCAAAAAGTTTGAGTCTACAACATTTAGTTAAGGTGTGAGAGCCAAAATGAACTTTTTATGGCTTTAAATGCATTTTCAGCCTGATTGTACACTTCAGGTGAAAATGTCAAAATCTTCAAAATGAGCAAAAGCACAATGAAATTAATGCTTGAATCATCTTCATTTTGCTAACATACACTAATGACAGCAAAAAGTTTGAGTCTACAACATTTAGTTAAGGTGTGAGAGCCAAAATGAACTTTTTATGGCTTTAAATGCATTTTCAGCCTGATTGTACACTTCAGGTGAAAATGTCAAAATCTTCAAAATGAGCAAAAGCACAATGAAATTAATGCTTGAATCATCTTCATTTTGCTAAAATACACTAATGACAGCAAAAAGTTTGAGTCTACAACATTTAGTTAAGGTGTGAGAGCCAAAATGAACTTTTTATGGCTTTAAATGCATTTTCAGCCTGATTGTACACTTCAGGTGAAAATGTCAAAATCTTCAAAATGAGCAAAAGCACAATAAAATGAATGCTTGAATCATCTTCATTTTGCTAAAATATACTAATGACAGCAAAAAGTTTGAGTCTACAACATTTAGTTAAGGTGTGAGAGCCAAAATGAACTTTTTATTGCTTTAAACGCGTTTTCAGCCCCTAATTGTACACTTCAGGTGAAAATGTCAAAATCTTCAAAATGAGCAAAAGCACAATGAAATTAATGCTTGAATCATCTTCATTTTGCTAAAATACACTAATGACAGCAAAAAGTTTGAGTCTACAACATTTAGTTAAGGTGTGAGAGCCAAAATGAACTTTTTATGGCTTTAAATGCATTTTCAGCCTGATTGTACACTTCAGGTGAAAATGTCAAAATCTTCAAAATGAGCAAAAGCACAATGAAATTAATGCTTGAATCATCTTCATTTTGCTAACATACACTAATGACAGCAAAAAGTTTGAGTCTACAACATTTAGTTAAGGTGTGAGAGCCAAAATGAACTTTTTATGGCTTTAAATGCATTTTCAGCCTGATTGTACACTTCAGGTGAAAATGTCAAAATCTTCAAAATGAGAAAAACCACAATGAAATTAATGCTTGAATCATCTTCATTTTGCTAAAATACACTAATGACAGCAAAAAGTTTGAGTCTACAACATTTAGTTAAGGTGTGAGAGCCAAAATGAACTTTTTATGGCTTTAAATGCATTTTCAGCCTGATTGTACACTTCAGGTGAAAATGTCAAAATCTTCAAAATGAGCAAAAGCACAATGAAATTAATGCTTGAATCATCTTCATTTTGCTAACATACACTAATGACAGCAAAAAGTTTGAGTCTACAACATTTAGTTAAGGTGTGAGAGCCAAAATGAACTTTTTATTGCTTTAAACGCGTTTTCAGCCCCTAATTGTACACTTCAGGTGAAAATGTCAAAATCTTCAAAATGAGCAAAAGCACAATGAAATTAATGCTTGAATCATCTTCATTTTGCTAAAATACACTAATGACAGCAAAAAGTTTGAGTCTACAACATTTAGTTAAGGTGTGAGAGCCAAAATGAACTTTTTATGGCTTTAAATGCATTTTCAGCCTTATTGTACACTTCAGGTGAAAATGTCAAAATCTTCAAAATGAGCAAAAGCACAATGAAATTAATGCTTGAATCATCTTCATTTTGCTAAAATACACTAATGACAGCAAAAAGTTTGAGTCTTCAACATTTAGTTAAGGTGTGAGAGCCAAAATGAACTTTTTATGGCTTTAAATGCATTTTCAGCCTGATTGTACACTTCAGGTGAAAATGTCAAAATCTTCAAAATGAGCAAAAGCACAATGAAATTAATGCTTGAATCATCTTCATTTTGCTAACATACACTAATGACAGCAAAAAGTTTGAGTCTACAACATTTAGTTAAGGTGTGAGAGCCAAAATGAACTTTTTATTGCTTTAAACGCGTTTTCAGCCCCTAATTGTACACTTCAGGTGAAAATGTCAAAATCTTCAAAATGAGCAAAAGCACAATGAAATTAATGCTTGAATCATCTTCATTTTGCTAAAATACACTAATGACAGCAAAAAGTTTGAGTCTACAACATTTAGTTAAGGTGTGAGAGCCAAAATGAACTTTTTATGGCTTTAAATGCATTTTCAGCCTGATTGTACACTTCAGGTGAAAATGTCAAAATCTTCAAAATGAGCAAAAGCACAATGAAATTAATGCTTGAATCATCTTCATTTTGCTAACATACACTAATGACAGCAAAAAGTTTGAGTCTACAACATTTAGTTAAGGTGTGAGAGCCAAAATGAACTTTTTATGGCTTTAAATGCATTTTCAGCCTGATTGTACACTTCAGGTGAAAATGTCAAAATCTTCAAAATGAGCAAAAGCACAATGAAATTAATGCTTGAATCATCTTCATTTTGCTAAAATACACTAATGACAGCAAAAAGTTTGAGTCTACAACATTTAGTTAAGGTGTGAGAGCCAAAATGAACTTTTTATGGCTTTAAATGCATTTTCAGCCTGATTGTACACTTCAGGTGAAAATGTCAAAATCTTCAAAATGAGCAAAAGCACAATAAAATTAATGCTTGAATCATCTTCATTTTGCTAAAATATACTAATGACAGCAAAAAGTTTGAGTCTACAACATTTAGTTAAGGTGTGAGAGCCAAAATGAACTTTTTATTGCTTTAAACGCGTTTTCAGCCCCTAATTGTACACTTCAGGTGAAAATGTCAAAATCTTCAAAATGAGCAAAAGCACAATGAAATTAATGCTTGAATCATCTTCATTTTGCTAAAATACACTAATGACAGCAAAAAGTTTGAGTCTACAACATTTAGTTAAGGTGTGAGAGCCAAAATGAACTTTTTATGGCTTTAAATGCATTTTCAGCCTGATTGTACACTTCAGGTGAAAATGTCAAAATCTTCAAAATGAGCAAAAGCACAATGAAATTAATGCTTGAATCATCTTCATTTTGCTAACATACACTAATGACAGCAAAAAGTTTGAGTCTACAACATTTAGTTAAGGTGTGAGAGCCAAAATGAACTTTTTATGGCTTTAAATGCATTTTCAGCCTGATTGTACACTTCAGGTGAAAATGTCAAAATCTTCAAAATGAGAAAAACCACAATGAAATTAATGCTTGAATCATCTTCATTTTGCTAACATACACTAATGACAGCAAAAAGTTTGAGTCTACAACATTTAGTTAAGGTGTGAGAGCCAAAATGAACTTTTTATGGCTTTAAATGCATTTTCAGCCTGATTGTACACTTCAGGTGAAAATGTCAAAATCTTCAAAATGAGCAAAAGCACAATGAAATTAATGCTTGAATCATCTTCATTTTGCTAAAATACACTAATGACAGCAAAAAGTTTGAGTCTACAACATTTAGTTAAGGTGTGAGAGCCAAAATGAACTTTTTATGGCTTTAAATGCATTTTCAGCCTGATTGTACACTTCAGGTGAAAATGTCAAAATCTTCAAAATGAGCAAAAGCACAATGAAATTAATGCTTGAATCATCTTCATTTTGCTAACATACACTAATGACAGCAAAAAGTTTGAGTCTACAACATTTAGTTAAGGTGTGAGAGCCAAAATGAACTTTTTATGGCTTTAAATGCATTTTCAGCCCGATTGTACACTTCAGGTGAAAATGTCAAAATCTTCAAAATGAGCAAAAGCACAATAAAATTAATGCTTGAATCATCTTCATTTTGCTAAAATATACTAATGACAGCAAAAAGTTTGAGTCTACAACATTTAGTTAAGGTGTGAGAGCCAAAATGAACTTTTTATTGCTTTAAACGCGTTTTCAGCCCCTAATTGTACACTTCAGGTGAAAATGTCAAAATCTTCAAAATGAGCAAAAGCACAATGAAATTAATACTTGAATCATCTTCATTTTGCTAAAATACACTAATGACAGCAAAAAGTTTGAATCTACAACATTTAGTTAAGGTGTGAGAGCCAAAATGAACTTTTTATTGCTTTAAATGCATTTTCAGCCCGATTGTACACTTCAGGTGAAAATGTCAAAATCTTCAAAATGAGCAAAAGCACAATGAAATTAATGCTTGAATCATCTTCATTTTGCTAAAATACACTAATGACAGCAAAAAGTTTGAGTCTACAACATTTAGTTAAGGTGTGAGAGCCAAAATGAACTTTTTATGGCTTTAAATGCATTTTCAGCCTGATTGTACACTTCAGGTGAAAATGTCAAAATCTTCAAAATGAGCAAAAGCACAATGAAATTAATGCTTGAATCATCTTCATTTTGCTAACATACACTAATGACAGCAAAAAGTTTGAGTCTACAACATTTAGTTAAGGTGTGAGAGCCAAAATGAACTTTTTATGGCTTTAAATGCATTTTCAGCCTGATTGTACACTTCAGGTGAAAATGTCAAAATCTTCAAAATGAGCAAAAGCACAATGAAATTAATGCTTGAATCATCTTCATTTTGCTAACATACAGTAATGACAGCAAAAAGTTTGAGTCTACAACATTTAGTTAAGGTGTGAGAGCCAAAATGAACTTTTTATGGCTTTAAATGCATTTTCAGCCTGATTGTACACTTCAGGTGAAAATGTCAAAATCTTCAAAATGAGAAAAACCACAATGAAATTAATGCTTGAATCATCTTCATTTTGCTAACATACACTAATGACAGCAAAAAGTTTGAGTCTACAACATTTAGTTAAGGTGTGAGAGCCAAAATGAACTTTTTATGGCTTTAAATGCATTTTCAGCCTGATTGTACACTTCAGGTGAAAATGTCAAAATCTTCAAAATGAGCAAAAGCACAATGAAATTAATGCTTGAATCATCTTCATTTTGCTAAAATACACTAATGACAGCATAAAGTTTGAGTCTACAACATTTAGTTAAGGTGTGAGAGCCAAAATGAACTTTTTATGGCTTTAAATGCATTTTCAGCCTGATTGTACACTTCAGGTGAAAATGTCAAAATCTTCAAAATGAGCAAAAGCACAATGAAATTAATGCTTGAATCATCTTCATTTTGCTAACATACACTAATGAGAGCAAAAAGTTTGAGTCTACAACATTTAGTTAAGGTGTGAGAGCCAAAATGAACTTTTTATGGCTTTAAATGCATTTTCAGCCCGATTGTACACTTCAGGTGAAAATGTCAAAATCTTCAAAATGAGCAAAAGCACAATAAAATTAATGCTTGAATCATCTTCATTTTGCTAAAATATACTAATGACAGCAAAAAGTTTGAGTCTACAACATTTAGTTAAGGTGTGAGAGCCAAAATGAACTTTTTATTGCTTTAAACGCGTTTTCAGCCCCTAATTGTACACTTCAGGTGAAAATGTCAAAATCTTCAAAATGAGCAAAAGCACAATGAAATTAATACTTCAATCATCTTCATTTTGCTAAAATACACTAATGACAGCAAAAAGTTTGAATCTACAACATTTAGTTAAGGTGTGAGAGCCAAAATGAACTTTTTATTGCTTTAAATGCATTTTCAGCCCGATTTTACACTTCAGGTGAAAATGTCAAAATCTTCAAAATGAGCAAAAGCACAATGAAATTAATGCTTGAATCATCTTCATTTTGCTAAAATACACTAATGACAGCAAAAAGTTTGACTCTACAACATTTAGTTAAGGTGTGAGAGCCAAAATGAACTTTTTATGGCTTTAAATGCATTTTCAGCCCGATTGTACACTTCAGGTGAAAATGTCAAAATCTTCAAAATGAGCAAAAGCACAATAAAATTAATGCTTGAATCATCTTCATTTTGCTAAAATATACTAATGACAGCAAAAAGTTTGAGTCTACAACATTTAGTTAAGGTGTGAGAGCCAAAATGAACTTTTTATTGCTTTAAACGCGTTTTCAGCCCCTAATTGTACACTTCAGGTGAAAATGTGAAAATCTTCAAAATGAGCAAAAGCACAATGAAATTAATACTTGAATCATCTTCATTTTGCTAAAATACACTAATGACAGCAAAAAGTTTGAATCTACAACATTTAGTTAAGGTGTGAGAGCCAAAATGAACTTTTTATTGCTTTAAATGCATTTTCAGCCCGATTGTACACTTCAGGTGAAAATGTCAAAATCTTCAAAATGAGCAAAAGCACAATGAAATTAATGCTTGAATCGTCTTCATTTTGCTAAAATACACTAATGACAGCAAAAAGTTTGAGTCTACAACATTTAGTTAAGGTGTGAGAGCCAAAATGAACTTTTTATGGCTTTAAATGCATTTTCAGCCTGATTGTACACTTCAGGTGAAAATGTCAAAATCTTCAAAATGAGCAAAAGCACAATGAAATTAATGCTTGAATCATCTTCATTTTGCTAACATACACTAATGACAGCAAAAAGTTTGAGTCTACAACATTTAGTTAAGGTGTGAGAGCCAAAATGAACTTTTTATGGCTTTAAATGCATTTTCATCCTGATTGTACACTTCAGGTGAAAATGTCAAAATCTTCAAAATGAGCAAAAGCACAATGAAATTAATGCTTGAATCATCTTCATTTTGCTAACATACACTAATGACAGCAAAAAGTTTGAGTCTACAACATTTAGTTAAGGTGTGAGAGCCAAAATGAACTTTTTATGGCTTTAAATGCATTTTCAGCCCGATTGTACACTTCAGGTGAAAATGTCAAAATCTTCAAAATGAGCAAAAGCACAATAAAATTAATGCTTGAATCATCTTCATTTTGCTAAAATATACTAATGACAGCAAAAAGTTTGAGTCTACAACATTTAGTTAAGGTGTGAGAGCCAAAATGAACTTTTTATTGCTTTAAACGCGTTTTCAGCCCCTATTTGTACACTTCAGTTGAAAATGTCAAAATCTTCAAAATGAGCAAAAGCACAATGAAATTAATACTTGAATCATCTTCATTTTGCTAAAATACACTAATGACAGCAAAAAGTTTGAATCTACAACATTTAGTTAAGGTGTGAGAGCCAAAATGAACTTTTTATTGCTTTAAATGCATTTTCAGCCCGATTGTACACTTCAGGTGAAAATGTCAAAATCTTCAAAATGAGCAAAAGCACAATGAAATTAATGCTTGAATCATCTTCATTTTGCTAAAATACACTAATGACAGCAAAAAGTTTGAGTCTACAACATTTAGTTAAGGTGTGAGAGCCAAAATGAACTTTTTATGGCTTTAAATGCATTTTCAGCCTGATTGTACACTTCAGGTGAAAATGTCAAAATCTTCAAAATGAGCAAAAGCACAATGAAATTAATGCTTGAATCATCTTCATTTTGCTAAAATACACTAATGACAGCAAAAAGTTTGAGTCTACAACATTTAGTTAAGGTGTGAGAGCCAAAATGAACTTTTTATGGCTTTAAATGCATTTTCAGCCTGATTGTACACTTCAGGTGAAAATGTCAAAATCTTCAAAATGAGCAAAAGCACAATGAAATTAATGCTTGAATCATCTTCATTTTGCTAAAATACACTAATGACAGCAAAAAGTTTGAGTCTACAACATTTAGTTAAGGTGTGAGAGCCAAAATGAACTTTTTATGGCTTTAAATGCATTTTCAGCCTGATTGTACACTTCAGGTGAAAATGTCAAAATCTTCAAAATGAGCAAAAGCACAATAAAATTAATGCTTGAATCATCTTCATTTTGCTAAAATATACTAATGACAGCAAAAAGTTTGAGTCTACAACATTTAGTTAAGGTGTGAGAGCCAAAATGAACTTTTTATTGCTTTAAACGCGTTTTCAGCCCCTAATTGTACACTTCAGGTGAAAATGTCAAAATCTTCAAAATGAGCAAAAGCACAATGAAATTAATGCTTGAATCATCTTCATTTTGCTAAAATACACTAATGACAGCAAAAAGTTTGAGTCTACAACATTTAGTTAAGGTGTGAGAGCCAAAATAAACTTTTTATGGCTTTAAATGCATTTTCAGCCTGATTGTACACTTCAGGTGAAAATGTCAAAATCTTCAAAATGAGCAAAAGCACAATGAAATTAATGCTTGAATCATCTTCATTTTGCTAAAATACACTAATGACAGCAAAAAGTTTGAGTCTACAACATTTAGTTAAGGTGTGAGAGCCAAAATGAACTTTTTATGGCTTTAAATGCATTTTCAGCCTGATTGTACACTTCAGGTGAAAATGTCAAAATCTTCAAAATGAGCAAAAGCACAATGAAATTAATGCTTGAATCATCTTCATTTTGCTAACATACACTAATGACAGCAAAAAGTTTGAGTCTACAACATTTAGTTAAGGTGTGAGAGCCAAAATGAACTTTTTATGGCTTTAAATGCATTTTCAGCCCGATTGTACACTTCAGGTGAAAATGTCAAAATCTTCAAAATGAGCAAAAGCACAATAAAATTAATGCTTGAATCATCTTCATTTTGCTAAAATACACTAATGACAGCAAAAAGTTTGAGTCTACAACATTTAGTTAAGGTGTGAGAGCCAAAATGAACTTTTTATGGCTTTAAATGCATTTTCAGCCTGATTGTACACTTCAGGTGAAAATGTCAAAATCTTCAAAATGAGCAAAAGCACAATGAAATTAATACTTCAATCATCTTCATTTTGCTAAAATACACTAATGAAAGCAAAAAGTTTGAATCTACAACATTTAGTTAAGGTGTGAGAGCCAAAATGAACTTTTTATTGCTTTAAATGCATTTTCAGCCTGATTGTACACTTCAGGTGAAAATGTCAAAATCTTCAAAATGAGCAAAAGCACAATGAAATTAATGCTTGAATCATCTTCATTTTGCTAAAATACACTAATGACAGCAAAAAGTTTGAGTCTACAACATTTAGTTAAGGTGTGAGAGCCAAAATGAACTTTTTATGGCTTTAAATGCATTTTCAGCCTGATTGTACACTTCAGGTGAAAATGTCAAAATCTTCAAAATGAGCAAAAGCACAATAAAATTAATGCTTGAATCATCTTCATTTTGCTAAAATATACTAATGACAGCAAAAAGTTTGAGTCTACAACATTTAGTTAAGGTGTGAGAGCCAAAATGAACTTTTTATTGCTTTAAACGCGTTTTCAGCCCCTAATTGTACACTTCAGTTGAAAATGTCAAAATCTTCAAAATGAGCAAAAGCACGATGAAATTAATACTTGAATCATCTTCATTTTGCTAAAATACACTAATGACAGCAAAAAGTTTGAATCTACAACATTTAGTTAAGGTGTGAGAGCCAAAATGAACTTTTTATTGCTTTAAATGCATTTTCAGCCCGATTGTACACTTCAGGTGAAAATGTCAAAATCTTCAAAATGAGCAAAAGCACAATGAAATTAATGCTTGAATCATCTTCATTTTGCTAAAATACACTAATGACAGCAAAAAGTTTGAGTCTACAACATTTAGTTAAGGTGTGAGAGCCAAAATGAACTTTTTATGGCTTTAAATGCATTTTCAGCCTGATTGTACACTTCAGGTGAAAATGTCAAAATCTTCAAAATGAGCAAAAGCACAATGAAATTAATGCTTGAATCATCTTCATTTTGCTAAAATACACTAATGACAGCAAAAAGTTTGAGTCTACAACATTTAGTTAAGGTGTGAGAGCCAAAATGAACTTTTTATGGCTTTAAATGCATTTTCAGCCTGATTGTACACTTCAGGTGAAAATGTCAAAATCTTCAAAATGAGAAAAAAAGAACAATGAAATTAATGCTTGAATCATCTTCATTTTGCTAAAATACACTAATGACAGCAAAAAGTTTGAGTCTACAACATTTAGTTAAGGTGTGAGAGCCAAAATGAACTTTTTATGGCTTTAAATGCATTTTCAGCCTGATTGTACACTTCAGGTGAAAATGTCAAAATCTTCAAAATGAGCAAAAGCACAATAAAATGAATGCTTGAATCATCTTCATTTTGCTAAAATATACTAATGACAGCAAAAAGTTTGAGTCTACAACATTTAGTTAAGGTGTGAGAGCCAAAATGAACTTTTTATTGCTTTAAACGCGTTTTCAGCCCCTAATTGTACACTTCAGGTGAAAATGTCAAAATCTTCAAAATGAGCAAAAGCACAATGAAATTAATGCTTGAATCATCTTCATTTTGCTAAAATACACTAATGACAGCAAAAAGTTTGAGTCTACAACATTTAGTTAAGGTGTGAGAGCCAAAATGAACTTTTTATGGCTTTAAATGCATTTTCAGCCTGATTGTACACTTCAGGTGAAAATGTCAAAATCTTCAAAATGAGCAAAAGCACAATGAAATTAATGCTTGAATCATCTTTATTTTGCTAACATACACTAATGACAGCAAAAAGTTTGAGTCTACAACATTTAGTTAAGGTGTGAGAGCCAAAATGAACTTTTTATGGCTTTAAATGCATTTTCAGCCTGATTGTACACTTCAGGTGAAAATGTCAAAATCTTCAAAATGAGAAAAACCACAATGAAATTAATGCTTGAATCATCTTCATTTTGCTAACATACACTAATGACAGCAAAAAGTTTGAGTCTACAACATTTAGTTAAGGTGTGAGAGCCAAAATGAACTTTTTATGGCTTTAAATGCATTTTCAGCCTGATTGTACACTTCAGGTGAAAATGTCAAAATCTTCAAAATGAGCAAAAGCACAATGAAATTAATGCTTGAATCATCTTCATTTTGCTAAAATACACTAATGACAGCAAAAAGT
Organism: Leptonotus elevatus; assembly: GCF_054856555.1. NCBI lineage: Eukaryota > Metazoa > Chordata > Actinopteri > Syngnathiformes > Syngnathidae > Leptonotus > Leptonotus elevatus. The sequence continues at coordinate 55,397 of NW_028233515.1, read as the reverse complement.
TTGAGTCTACAACATTTAGTTAAGGTGTGAGAGCCAAAATGAACTTTTTATGGCTTTAAATGCATTTTCAGCCTGATTGTACACTTCAGGTGAAAATGTCAAAATCTTCAAAATGAGCAAAAGCACAATGAAATTAATGCTTGAATCATCTTCATTTTGCTAACATACACTAATGACAGCAAAAAGTTTGAGTCTACAACATTTAGTTAAGGTGTGAGAGCCAAAATGAACTTTTTATGGCTTTAAATGCATTTTCAGCCCGATTGTACACTTCAGGTGAAAATGTCAAAATCTTCAAAATGAGCAAAAGCACAATAAAATTAATGCTTGAATCATCTTCATTTTGCTAAAATATACTAATGACAGCAAAAAGTTTGAGTCTACAACATTTAGTTAAGGTGTGAGAGCCAAAATGAACTTTTTATTGCTTTAAACGCGTTTTCAGCCCCTAATTGTACACTTCAGGTGAAAATGTCAAAATCTTCAAAATGAGCAAAAGCACAATGAAATTAATACTTCAATCATCTTCATTTTGCTAAAATACACTAATGACAGCAAAAAGTTTGAATCTACAACATTTAGTTAAGGTGTGAGAATCAAAATGAACTTTTTATTGCTTTAAACGCGTTTTCAGCCCCTAATTGTACACTTCAGGTGAAAATGTCAAAATCTTCAAAATGAGCAAAAGCACAATGAAATTAATGCTTGAATCATCTTCATTTTGCTAAAATACACTAATGACAGCAAAAAGTTTGAGTCTACAACATTTAGTTAAGGTGTGAGAGCCAAAATGAACTTTTTATGGCTTTAAATGCATTTTCAGCCTGATTGTACACTTCAGGTGAAAATGTCAAAATCTTCAAAATGAGCAAAAGCACAATGAAATTAATGCTTGAATCATCTTCATTTTGCTAAAATACACTAATGACAGCAAAAAGTTTGAGTCTACAACATTTAGTTAAGGTGTGAGAGCCAAAATGAACTTTTTATGGCTTTAAATGCATTTTCAGCCTGATTGTACACTTCAGGTGAAAATGTCAAAATCTTCAAAATGAGCAAAAGCACAATGAAATTAATGCTTGAATCATCTTCATTTTGCTAACATACACTAATGACAGCAAAAAGTTTGAGTCTACAACATTTAGTTAAGGTGTGAGAGCCAAGATGAACTTTTTATGGCTTTAAATGCATTTTCAGCCTGATTGTACACTTCAGGTGAAAATGTCAAAATCTTCAAAATGAGCAAAAGCACAATGAAATTAATGCTTGAATCATCTTCATTTTGCTAACATACACTAATGACAGCAAAAAGTTTGAGTCTACAACATTTAGTTAAGGTGTGAGAGCCAAAATGAACTTTTTATGGCTTTAAATGCATTTTCAGCCTGATTGTACACTTCAGGTGAAAATGTCAAAATCTTCAAAATGAGCAAAAGCACAATGAAATTAATGCTTGAATCATCTTCATTTTGCTAACATACACTAATGACAGCAAAAAGTTTGAGTCTACAACATTTAGTTAAGGTGTGAGAGCCAAAATGAACTTTTTATGGCTTTAAATGCATTTTCAGCCTGATTGTACACTTCAGGTGAAAATGTCAAAATCTTCAAAATGAGCAAAAGCACAATGAAATTAATGCTTGAATCATCTTCATTTTGCTAAAATACACTAATGACAGCAAAAAGTTTGAGTCTACAACATTTAGTTAAGGTGTGAGAGCCAAAATGAACTTTTTATGGCTTTAAATGCATTTTCAGCCTGATTGTACACTTCAGGTGAAAATGTCAAAATCTTCAAAATGAGAAAAAGCACAATAAAATTAATGCTTGAATTATCTTCATTTTGCTAAAATATACTAATGACAGCAAAAAGTTTGAGTCTACAACATTTAGTTAAGGTGTGAGAGCCAAAATGAACTTTTTATTGCTTTAAACGCGTTTTCAGCCCCTAATTGTACACTTCAGGTGAAAATGTCAAAATCTTCAAAATGAGCAAAAGCACAATGAAATTAATGCTTGAATCATCTTCATTTTGCTGAAATACACTAATGACAGCAAAAAGTTTGAGTCTACAACATTTAGTTAAGGTGTGAGAGCCAAAATGAACTTTTTATGGCTTTAAATGCATTTTCAGCCTGATTGTACACTTCAGGTGAAAATGTCAAAATCTTCAAAATGAGCAAAAGCACAATGAAATTAATGCTTGAATCATCTTCATTTTGCTAAAATACACTAATGACAGCAAAAAGTTTGAGTCTACAACATTTAGTTAAGGTGTGAGAGCCAAAATGAACTTTTTATGGCTTTAAATGCATTTTCAGCCTGATTGTACACTTCAGGTGAAAATGTCAAAATCTTCAAAATGAGCAAAAGCACAATGAAATTAATGCTTGAATCATCTTCATTTTGCTAACATACACTAATGACAGCAAAAAGTTTGAGTCTACAACATTTAGTTAAGGTGTGAGAGCCAAAATGAACTTTTTATGGCTTTAAATGCATTTTCAGCCTGATTGTACACTTCAGGTGAAAATGTCAAAATCTTCAAAATGAGCAAAAGCACAATGAAATTAATGCTTGAATCATCTTCATTTTGCTAAAATACACTAATGACAGCAAAAAGTTTGAGTCTACAACATTTAGTTAAGGTGTGAGAGCCAAAATGAACTTTTTATGGCTTTAAATGCATTTTCAGCCTGATTGTACACTTCAGGTGAAAATGTCAAAATCTTCAAAATGAGCAAAAGCACAATAAAATTAATGCTTGAATCATCTTCATTTTGCTAAAATATACTAATGACAGCAAAAAGTTTGAGTCTACAACATTTAGTTAAGGTGTGAGAGCCAAAATGAACTTTTTATTGCTTTAAACGCGTTTTCAGCCCCTAATTGTACACTTCAGGTGAAAATGTCAAAATCTTCAAAATGAGCAAAAGCACAATGAAATTAATGCTTGAATCATCTTCATTTTGCTAAAATACACTAATGACAGCAAAAAGTTTGAGTCTACAACATTTAGTTAAGGTGTGAGAGCCAAAATGAACTTTTTATGGCTTTAAATGCATTTTCAGCCTGATTGTACACTTCAGGTGAAAATGTCAAAATCTTCAAAATGAGCAAAAGCACAATGAAATTAATGCTTGAATCATCTTCATTTTGCTAACATACACTAATGACAGCAAAAAGTTTGAGTCTACAACATTTAGTTAAGGTGTGAGAGCCAAAATGAACTTTTTATGGCTTTAAATGCATTTTCAGCCTGATTGTACACTTCAGGTGAAAATGTCAAAATCTTCAAAATGAGAAAAACCACAATGAAATTAATGCTTGAATCATCTTCATTTTGCTAACATACACTAATGACAGCAAAAAGTTTGAGTCTACAACATTTAGTTAAGGTGTGAGAGCCAAAATGAACTTTTTATGGCTTTAAATGCATTTTCAGCCTGATTGTACACTTCAGGTGAAAATGTCAAAATCTTCAAAATGAGCAAAAGCACAATGAAATTAATGCTTGAATCATCTTCATTTTGCTAAAATACACTAATGACAGCAAAAAGTTTGAGTCTACAACATTTAGTTAAGGTGTGAGAGCCAAAATGAACTTTTTATGGCTTTAAATGCATTTTCAGCCTGATTGTACACTTCAGGTGAAAATGTCAAAATCTTCAAAATGAGCAAAAGCACAATGAAATTAATGCTTGAATCATCTTCATTTTGCTAACATACACTAATGACAGCAAAAAGTTTGAGTCTACAACATTTAGTTAAGGTGTGAGAGCCAAAATGAACTTTTTATGGCTTTAAATGCATTTTCAGCCCGATTGTACACTTCAGGTGAAAATGTCAAAATCTTCAAAATGAGCAAAAGCACAATAAAATTAATGCTTGAATCATCTTCATTTTGCTAAAATATACTAATGACAGCAAAAAGTTTGAGTCTACAACATTTAGTTAAGGTGTGAGAGCCAAAATGAACTTTTTATTGCTTTAAACGCGTTTTCAGCCCCTAATTGTACACTTCAGGTGAAAATGTCAAAATCTTCAAAATGAGCAAAAGCACAATGAAATTAATACTTGAATCATCTTCATTTTGCTAAAATACACTAATGACAGCAAAAAGTTTGAATCTACAACATTTAGTTAAGGTGTGAGAGCCAAAATGAACTTTTTATTGCTTTAAATGCATTTTCAGCCCGATTGTACACTTCAGGTGAAAATGTCAAAATCTTCAAAATGAGCAAAAGCACAATGAAATTAATGCTTGAATCATCTTCATTTTGCTAAAATACACTAATGACAGCAAAAAGTTTGAGTCTACAACATTTAGTTAAGGTGTGAGAGCCAAAATGAACTTTTTATGGCTTTAAATGCATTTTCAGCCTGATTGTACACTTCAGGTGAAAATGTCAAAATCTTCAAAATGAGCAAAAGCACAATGAAATTAATGCTTGAATCATCTTCATTTTGCTAAAATACACTAATGACAGCAAAAAGTTTGAGTCTACAACATTTAGTTAAGGTGTGAGAGCCAAAATGAACTTTTTATGGCTTTAAATGCATTTTCAGCCTGATTGTACACTTCAGGTGAAAATGTCAAAATCTTCAAAATGAGCAAAAGCACAATGAAATTAATGCTTGAATCATCTTCATTTTGCTAACATACACTAATGAGAGCAAAAAGTTTGAGTCTACAACATTTAGTTAAGGTGTGAGAGCCAAAATGAACTTTTTATGGCTTTAAATGCATTTTCAGCCAGATTGTACACTTCAGTTGAAAATGTCAAAATCTTCAAAATGAGCAAAAGCACAATAAAATTAATGCTTGAATCATCTTCATTTTGCTAAAATATACTAATGACAGCAAAAAGTTTGAGTCTACAACATTTAGTTAAGGTGTGAGAGCCAAAATGAACTTTTTATTGCTTTAAACGCGTTTTCAGCCCCTAATTGTACACTTCAGGTGAAAATGTCAAAATCTTCAAAATGAGCAAAAGCACAATGAAATTAATGCTTGAATCATCTTCATTTTGCTGAAATACACTAATGACAGCAAAAAGTTTGAGTCTACAACATTTAGTTAAGGTGTGAGAGCCAAAATGAACTTTTTATGGCTTTAAATGCATTTTCAGCCTGATTGTACACTTCAGGTGAAAATGTCAAAATCTTCAAAATGAGCAAAAGCACAATGAAATTAATGCTTGAATCATCTTCATTTTGCTAAAATACACTAATGACAGCAAAAAGTTTGAGTCTACAACATTTAGTTAAGGTGTGAGAGCCAAAATGAACTTTTTATGGCTTTAAATGCATTTTCAGCCTGATTGTACACTTCAGGTGAAAATGTCAAAATCTTCAAAATGAGCAAAAGCACAATGAAATTAATGCTTGAATCATCTTCATTTTGCTAACATACACTAATGACAGCAAAAAGTTTGAGTCTACAACATTTAGTTAAGGTGTGAGAGCCAAAATGAACTTTTTATGGCTTTAAATGCATTTTCAGCCTGATTGTACACTTCAGGTGAAAATGTCAAAATCTTCAAAATGAGCAAAAGCACAATGAAATTAATGCTTGAATCATCTTCATTTTGCTAAAATACACTAATGACAGCAAAAAGTTTGAGTCTACAACATTTAGTTAAGGTGTGAGAGCCAAAATGAACTTTTTATGGCTTTAAATGCATTTTCAGCCTGATTGTACACTTCAGGTGAAAATGTCAAAATCTTCAAAATGAGCAAAAGCACAATAAAATTAATGCTTGAATCATCTTCATTTTGCTAAAATATACTAATGACAGCAAAAAGTTTGAGTCTACAACATTTAGTTAAGGTGTGAGAGCCAAAATGAACTTTTTATTGCTTTAAACGCGTTTTCAGCCCCTAATTGTACACTTCAGGTGAAAATGTCAAAATCTTCAAAATGAGCAAAAGCACAATGAAATTAATGCTTGAATCATCTTCATTTTGCTAAAATACACTAATGACAGCAAAAAGTTTGAGTCTACAACATTTAGTTAAGGTGTGAGAGCCAAAATGAACTTTTTATGGCTTTAAATGCATTTTCAGCCTGATTGTACACTTCAGGTGAAAATGTCAAAATCTTCAAAATGAGCAAAAGCACAATGAAATTAATGCTTGAATCATCTTCATTTTGCTAACATACACTAATGACAGCAAAAAGTTTGAGTCTACAACATTTAGTTAAGGTGTGAGAGCCAAAATGAACTTTTTATGGCTTTAAATGCATTTTCAGCCTGATTGTACACTTCAGGTGAAAATGTCAAAATCTTCAAAATGAGAAAAACCACAATGAAATTAATGCTTGAATCATCTTCATTTTGCTAACATACACTAATGACAGCAAAAAGTTTGAGTCTACAACATTTAGTTAAGGTGTGAGAGCCAAAATGAACTTTTTATGGCTTTAAATGCATTTTCAGCCTGATTGTACACTTCAGGTGAAAATGTCAAAATCTTCAAAATGAGCAAAAGCACAATGAAATTAATGCTTGAATCATCTTCATTTTGCTAAAATACACTAATGACAGCAAAAAGTTTGAGTCTACAACATTTAGTTAAGGTGTGAGAGCCAAAATGAACTTTTTATGGCTTTAAATGCATTTTCAGCCTGATTGTACACTTCAGGTGAAAATGTCAAAATCTTCAAAATGAGCAAAAGCACAATGAAATTAATGCTTGAATCATCTTCATTTTGCTAACATACACTAATGACAGCAAAAAGTTTGAGTCTACAACATTTAGTTAAGGTGTGAGAGCCAAAATGAACTTTTTATGGCTTTAAATGCATTTTCAGCCCGATTGTACACTTCAGGTGAAAATGTCAAAATCTTCAAAATGAGCAAAAGCACAATAAAATTAATGCTTGAATCATCTTCATTTTGCTAAAATACACTAATGACAGCAAAAAGTTTGAGTCTACAACATTTAGTTAAGGTGTGAGAGCCAAAATGAACTTTTTATGGCTTTAAATGCATTTTCAGCCTGATTGTACACTTCAGGTGAAAATGTCAAAATCTTCAAAATGAGCAAAAGCACAATAAAATTAATGCTTGAATCATCTTCATTTTGCTAAAATATACTAATGACAGCAAAAAGTTTGAGTCTACAACATTTAGTTAAGGTGTGAGAGCCAAAATGAACTTTTTATTGCTTTAAACGCGTTTTCAGCCCCTAATTGTACACTTCAGGTGAAAATGTCAAAATCTTCAAAATGAGCAAAAGCACAATGAAATTAATGCTTGAATCATCTTCATTTTGCTAAAATACACTAATGACAGCAAAAAGTTTGAGTCTACAACATTTAGTTAAGGTGTGAGAGCCAAAATGAACTTTTTATGGCTTTAAATGCATTTTCAGCCTGATTGTACACTTCAGGTGAAAATGTCAAAATCTTCAAAATGAGCAAAAGCACAATGAAATTAATGCTTGAATCATCTTCATTTTGCTAACATACACTAATGACAGCAAAAAGTTTGAGTCTACAACATTTAGTTAAGGTGTGAGAGCCAAAATGAACTTTTTATGGCTTTAAATGCATTTTCAGCCTGATTGTACACTTCAGGTGAAAATGTCAAAATCTTCAAAATGAGAAAAACCACAATGAAATTAATGCTTGAATCATCTTCATTTTGCTAACATACACTAATGACAGCAAAAAGTTTGAGTCTACAACATTTAGTTAAGGTGTGAGAGCCAAAATGAACTTTTTATGGCTTTAAATGCATTTTCAGCCTGATTGTACACTTCAGGTGAAAATGTCAAAATCTTCAAAATGAGCAAAAGCACAATGAAATTAATGCTTGAATCATCTTCATTTTGCTAAAATACACTAATGACAGCAAAAAGTTTGAGTCTACAACATTTAGTTAAGGTGTGAGAGCCAAAATGAACTTTTTATGGCTTTAAATGCATTTTCAGCCTGATTGTACACTTCAGGTGAAAATGTCAAAATCTTCAAAATGAGCAAAAGCACAATGAAATTAATGCTTGAATCATCTTCATTTTGCTAACATACACTAATGACAGCAAAAAGTTTGAGTCTACAACATTTAGTTAAGGTGTGAGAGCCAAAATGAACTTTTTATGGCTTTAAATGCATTTTCAGCCCGATTGTACACTTCAGGTGAAAATGTCAAAATCTTCAAAATGAGCAAAAGCACAATAAAATTAATGCTTGAATCATCTTCATTTTGCTAAAATATACTAATGACAGCAAAAAGTTTGAGTCTACAACATTTAGTTAAGGTGTGAGAGCCAAAATGAACTTTTTATTGCTTTAAACGCGTTTTCAGCCCCTAATTGTACACTTCAGGTGAAAATGTCAAAATCTTCAAAATGAGCAAAAGCACAATGAAATTAATACTTGAATCATCTTCATTTTGCTAAAATACACTAATGACAGCAAAAAGTTTGAATCTACAACATTTAGTTAAGGTGTGAGAGCCAAAATGAACTTTTTATTGCTTTAAATGCATTTTCAGCCCGATTGTACACTTCAGGTGAAAATGTCAAAATCTTCAAAATGAGCAAAAGCACAATGAAATTAATGCTTGAATCATCTTCATTTTGCTAAAATACACTAATGACAGCAAAAAGTTTGAGTCTACAACATTTAGTTAAGGTGTGAGAGCCAAAATGAACTTTTTATGGCTTTAAATGCATTTTCAGCCTGATTGTACACTTCAGGTGAAAATGTCAAAATCTTCAAAATGAGCAAAAGCACAATGAAATTAATGCTTGAATCATCTTCATTTTGCTAAAATACACTAATGACAGCAAAAAGTTTGAGTCTACAACATTTAGTTAAGGTGTGAGAGCCAAAATGAACTTTTTATGGCTTTAAATGCATTTTCAGCCTGATTGTACACTTCAGGTGAAAATGTCAAAATCTTCAAAATGAGCAAAAGCACAATGAAATTAATGCTTGAATCATCTTCATTTTGCTAACATACACTAATGAGAGCAAAAAGTTTGAGTCTACAACATTTAGTTAAGGTGTGAGAGCCAAAATGAACTTTTTATGGCTTTAAATGCATTTTCAGCCCGATTGTACACTTCAGGTGAAAATGTCAAAATCTTCAAAATGAGCAAAAGCACAATAAAATTAATGCTTGAATCATCTTCATTTTGCTAAAATATACTAATGACAGCAAAAAGTTTGAGTCTACAACATTTAGTTAAGGTGTGAGAGCCAAAATGAACTTTTTATTGCTTTAAACGCGTTTTCAGCCCCTAATTGTACACTTCAGGTGAAAATGTCAAAATCTTCAAAATGAGCAAAAGCACAATGAAATTAATACTTCAATCATCTTCATTTTGCTAAAATACACTAATGACAGCAAAAAGTTTGAATCTACAACATTTAGTTAAGGTGTGAGAGCCAAAATGAACTTTTTATGGCTTTAAATGCATTTTCAGCCTGATTGTACACTTCAGGTGAAAATGTCAAAATCTTCAAAATGAGCAAAAGCACAATGAAATTAATGCTTGAATCATCTTCATTTTGCTAACATACACTAATGACAGCAAAAAGTTTGAGTCTACAACATTTAGTTAAGGTGTGAGAGCCAAAATGAACTTTTTATGGCTTTAAATGCATTTTCAGCCTGATTGTACACTTCAGGTGAAAATGTCAAAATCTTCAAAATGAGAAAAACCACAATGAAATTAATGCTTGAATCATCTTCATTTTGCTAACATACACTAATGACAGCAAAAAGTTTGAGTCTACAACATTTAGTTAAGGTGTGAGAGCCAAAATGAACTTTTTATGGCTTTAAATGCATTTTCAGCCTGATTGTACACTTCAGGTGAAAATGTCAAAATCTTCAAAATGAGCAAAAGCACAATGAAATTAATGCTTGAATCATCTTCATTTTGCTAAAATACACTAATGACAGCAAAAAGTTTGAGTCTACAACATTTAGTTAAGGTGTGAGAGCCAAAATGAACTTTTTATGGCTTTAAATGCATTTTCAGCCTGATTGTACACTTCAGGTGAAAATGTCAAAATCTTCAAAATGAGCAAAAGCACAATGAAATTAATGCTTGAATCATCTTCATTTTGCTAACATACACTAATGACAGCAAAAAGTTTGAGTCTACAACATTTAGTTAAGGTGTGAGAGCCAAAATGAACTTTTTATGGCTTTAAATGCATTTTCAGCCCGATTGTACACTTCAGGTGAAAATGTCAAAATCTTCAAAATGAGCAAAAGCACAATAAAATTAATGCTTGAATCATCTTCATTTTGCTAAAATATACTAATGACAGCAAAAAGTTTGAGTCTACAACATTTAGTTAAGGTGTGAGAGCCAAAATGAACTTTTTATTGCTTTAAACGCGTTTTCAGCCCCTAATTGTACACTTCAGGTGAAAATGTCAAAATCTTCAAAATGAGCAAAAGCACAATGAAATTAATACTTGAATCATCTTCATTTTGCTAAAATACACTAATGACAGCAAAAAGTTTGAATCTACAACATTTAGTTAAGGTGTGAGAGCCAAAATGAACTTTTTATTGCTTTAAATGCATTTTCAGCCCGATTGTACACTTCAGGTGAAAATGTCAAAATCTTCAAAATGAGCAAAAGCACAATGAAATTAATGCTTGAATCATCTTCATTTTGCTAAAATACACTAATGACAGCAAAAAGTTTGAGTCTACAACATTTAGTTAAGGTGTGAGAGCCAAAATGAACTTTTTATGGCTTTAAATGCATTTTCAGCCTGATTGTACACTTCAGGTGAAAATGTCAAAATCTTCAAAATGAGCAAAAGCACAATGAAATTAATGCTTGAATCATCTTCATTTTGCTAACATACACTAATGACAGCAAAAAGTTTGAGTCTACAACATTTAGTTAAGGTGTGAGAGCCAAAATGAACTTTTTATGGCTTTAAATGCATTTTCAGCCTGATTGTACACTTCAGGTGAAAATGTCAAAATCTTCAAAATGAGCAAAAGCACAATGAAATTAATGCTTGAATCATCTTCATTTTGCTAACATACAGTAATGACAGCAAAAAGTTTGAGTCTACAACATTTAGTTAAGGTGTGAGAGCCAAAATGAACTTTTTATGGCTTTAAATGCATTTTCAGCCTGATTGTACACTTCAGGTGAAAATGTCAAAATCTTCAAAATGAGAAAAACCACAATGAAATTAATGCTTGAATCATCTTCATTTTGCTAACATACACTAATGACAGCAAAAAGTTTGAGTCTACAACATTTAGTTAAGGTGTGAGAGCCAAAATGAACTTTTTATGGCTTTAAATGCATTTTCAGCCTGATTGTACACTTCAGGTGAAAATGTCAAAATCTTCAAAATGAGCAAAAGCACAATGAAATTAATGCTTGAATCATCTTCATTTTGCTAAAATACACTAATGACAGCAAAAAGTTTGAGTCTACAACATTTAGTTAAGGTGTGAGAGCCAAAATGAACTTTTTATGGCTTTAAATGCATTTTCAGCCTGATTGTACACTTCAGGTGAAAATGTCAAAATCTTCAAAATGAGCAAAAGCACAATGAAATTAATGCTTGAATCATCTTCATTTTGCTAACATACACTAATGAGAGCAAAAAGTTTGAGTCTACAACATTTAGTTAAGGTGTGAGAGCCAAAATGAACTTTTTATGGCTTTAAATGCATTTTCAGCCCGATTGTACACTTCAGGTGAAAATGTCAAAATCTTCAAAATGAGCAAAAGCACAATAAAATTAATGCTTGAATCATCTTCATTTTGCTAAAATATACTAATGACAGCAAAAAGTTTGAGTCTACAACATTTAGTTAAGGTGTGAGAGCCAAAATGAACTTTTTATTGCTTTAAACGCGTTTTCAGCCCCTAATTGTACACTTCAGGTGAAAATGTCAAAATCTTCAAAATGAGCAAAAGCACAATGAAATTAATACTTCAATCATCTTCATTTTGCTAAAATACACTAATGACAGCAAAAAGTTTGAATCTACAACATTTAGTTAAGGTGTGAGAGCCAAAATGAACTTTTTATTGCTTTAAATGCATTTTCAGCCCGATTTTACACTTCAGGTGAAAATGTCAAAATCTTCAAAATGAGCAAAAGCACAATGAAATTAATGCTTGAATCATCTTCATTTTGCTAAAATACACTAATGACAGCAAAAAGTTTGACTCTACAACATTTAGTTAAGGTGTGAGAGCCAAAATGAACTTTTTATGGCTTTAAATGCATTTTCAGCCCGATTGTACACTTCAGGTGAAAATGTCAAAATCTTCAAAATGAGCAAAAGCACAATAAAATTAATGCTTGAATCATCTTCATTTTGCTAAAATATACTAATGACAGCAAAAAGTTTGAGTCTACAACATTTAGTTAAGGTGTGAGAGCCAAAATGAACTTTTTATTGCTTTAAACGCGTTTTCAGCCCCTAATTGTACACTTCAGGTGAAAAGTCAAAATCTTCAAAATGAGCAAAAGCACATTAAAATTAATGCTTGAATCATCTTCATTTTGCTAAAATATACTAATGACAGCAAAAAGTTTGAGTCTACAACATTTAGTTAAGGTGTGAGAGCCAAAATGAACTTTTTATTGCTTTAAACGCGTTTTCAGCCCCTAATTGTACACTTCAGGTGAAAATGTCAAAATCTTCAAAATGAGCAAAAGCACAATGAAATTAATGCTTGAATCATCTTCATTTTGCTAAAATACACTAATGACAGCAAAAAGTTTGAGTCTACAACATTTAGTTAAGGTGTGAGAGCCAAAATGAACTTTTTATGGCTTTAAATGCATTTTCAGCCTGATTGTACACTTCAGGTGAAAATGTCAAAATCTTCAAAATGAGCAAAAGCACAATAAAATTAATGCTTGAATCATCTTCATTTTGCTAAAATATACTAATGACAGCAAAAAGTTTGAGTCTACAACATTTAGTTAAGGTGTGAGAGCCAAAATGAACTTTTTATGGCTTTAAATGCATTTTCAGCCTGATTGTACACTTCAGGTGAAAATGTCAAAATCTTCAAAATGAGCAAAAGCACAATGAAATTAATGCTTGAATCATCTTCATTTTGCTAACATACACTAATGACAGCAAAAAGTTTGAGTCTACAACATTTAGTTAAGGTGTGAGAGCCAAAATGAACTTTTTATGGCTTTAAATGCATTTTCAGCCTGATTGTACACTTCAGGTGAAAATGTCAAAATCTTCAAAATGAGCAAAAGCACAATGAAATTAATGCTTGAATCATCTTCATTTTGCTAAAATACACTAATGACAGCAAAAAGTTTGAGTCTACAACATTTAGTTAAGGTGTGAGAGCCAAAATGAACTTTTTATGGCTTTAAATGCATTTTCAGCCTGATTGTACACTTCAGGTGAAAATGTCAAAATCTTCAAAATGAGCAAAAGCACAATGAAATTAATGCTTGAATCATCTTCATTTTGCTAACATACACTAATGACAGCAAAAAGTTTGAGTCTACAACATTTAGTTAAGGTGTGAGAGCCAAAATGAACTTTTTATGGCTTTAAATGCATTTTCAGCCTGATTATACACTTCAGGTGAAAATGTCAAAATCTTCAAAATGAGCAAAAGCACAATGAAATTAATGCTTGAATCATCTTCATTTTGCTAAAATACACTAATGACAGCAAAAAGTTTGAGTCTACAACATTTAGTTAAGGTGTGAGAGCCAAAATGAACTTTTTATGGCTTTAAATGCATTTTCAGCCCGATTGTACACTTCAGGTGAAAATGTCAAAATCTTCAAAATGAGCAAAAGCACAATAAAATTAATGCTTGAATCATCTTCATTTTGCTAACATACACTAATGACAGCAAAAAGTTTGAGTCTACAACATTTAGTTAAGGTGTGAGAGCCAAAATGAACTTTTTATGGCTTTAAATGCATTTTCAGCCTGATTGTACACTTCAGGTGAAAATGTCAAAATCTTCAAAATGAGCAAAAGCACAATGAAATTAATACTTCAATCATCTTCATTTTGCTAAAATACACTAATGACAGCAAAAAGTTTGAATCTACAACATTTAGTTAAGGTGTGAGAGCCAAAATGAACTTTTTATTGCTATAAAATACATTTTCAGCCCGATTGTACACTTCAGGTGAAAATGTCAAAATCTTCAAAATGAGCAAAAGCACAATAAAATTAATGCTTGAATCATCTTCATTTTGCTAAAATATACTAATGACAGCAAAAAGTTTGAGTCTACAACATTTAGTTAAGGTGTGAGAGCCAAAATGAACTTTTTATTGCTTTAAACGCTTTTTCAGCCCCTAATTGTACACTTCAGGTGAAAATGTCAAAATCTTCAAAATGAGCAAAAGCACAATGAAATTAATGCTTGAATCATCTTCATTTTGCTAAAATACACTAATGACAGCAAAAAGTTTGAGTCTACAACATTTAGTTAAGGTGTGAGAGCCAAAATTAACTTTTTATGGCTTTAAATGCATTTTCAGCCTGATTGTACACTTCAGGTGAAAATGTCAAAATCTTCAAAATGAGCAAAAGCACAATGAAATTAATGCTTGAATCATCTTCATTTTGCTAACATACACTAATGACAGCAAAAAGTTTGAGTCTACAACATTTAGTTAAGGTGTGAGAGCCAAAATTAACTTTTTATGGCTTTAAATGCATTTTCAGCCTGATTGTACACTTCAGGTGAAAATGTCAAAATCTTCAAAATGAGCAAAAGCACAATGAAATTAATGCTTGAATCATCTTCATTTTGCTAAAATACACTAATGACAGCAAAAAGTTTGAGTCTACAACATTTAGTTAAGGTGTGAGAGCCAAAATGAACTTTTTATGGCTTTAAATGCATTTTCAGCCTGATTGTACACTTCAGGTGAAAATGTCAAAATCTTCAAAATGAGCAAAAGCACAATGAAATTAATGCTTGAATCATCTTCATTTTGCTAAAATACACTAATGACAGCAAAAAGTTTGAGTCTACAACATTTAGTTAAGGTGTGAGAGCCAAAATGAACTTTTTATGGCTTTAAATGCATTTTCAGCCCGATTGTACACTTCAGGTGAAAATGTCAAAATCTTCAAAATGAGCAAAAGCACAATAAAATTAATGCTTGAATCATCTTCATTTTGCTAACATACACTAATGACAGCAAAAAGTTTGAGTCTACAACATTTAGTTAAGGTGTGAGACCCAAAATGAACTTTTTATGGCTTTAAATGCATTTTCAGCCCGATTGTACACTTCAGGTGAAAATGTCAAAATCTTCAAAATGAGCAAAAGCACAATGAAATTAATGCTTGAATCATCTTCATTTTGCTAAAATACACTAATGACAGCAAAAAGTTTGAGTCTACAACATTTAGTTAAGGTGTGAGAGCCAAAATGAACTTTTTATGGCTTTAAATGCATTTTCAGCCTGATTGTACACTTCAGGTGAAAATGTCAAAATCTTCAAAATGAGCAAAAGCACAATGAAATTAATGCTTGAATCATCTTCATTTTGCTAACATACACTAATGACAGCAAAAAGTTTGAGTCTACAACATTTAGTTAAGGTGTGAGAGCCAAAATGAACTTTTTATTGCTTTAAACGCGTTTTCAGCCCCTAATTGTACACTTCAGGTGAAAATGTCAAAATCTTCAAAATGAGCAAAAGCACAATGAAATTAATGCTTGAATCATCTTCATTTTGCTAAAATACACTAATGACAGCAAAAAGTTTGAGTCTACAACATTTAGTTAAGGTGTGAGAGCCAAAATGAACTTTTTATGGCTTTAAATGCATTTTCAGCCTGATTGTACACTTCAGGTGAAAATGTCAAAATCTTCAAAATGAGCAAAAGCACAATGAAATTAATGCTTGAATCATCTTCATTTTGCTAAAATACACTAATGACAGCAAAAAGTTTGAGTCTACAACATTTAGTTAAGGTGTGAGAGCCAAAATGAACTTTTTATGGCTTTAAATGCATTTTCAGCCTGATTGTACACTTCAGGTGAAAATGTCAAAATCTTCAAAATGAGAAAAAAAGAACAATGAAATTAATGCTTGAATCATCTTCATTTTGCTAACATACACTAATGACAGCAAAAAGTTCGAGTCTACAACATTTAGTTAAGGTGTGAGAGCCAAAATGAACTTTTTATGGCTTTAAATGCATTTTCAGCCTGATTGTACACTTCAGGTGAAAATGTCAAAATCTTCAAAATGAGAAAAAAAGAACAATGAAATTAATGCTTGAATCATCTTCATTTTGCTAAAATACACTAATGACAGCAAAAAGTTTGAGTCTACAACATTTAGTTAAGGTGTGAGAGCCAAAATGAACTTTTTATGGCTTTAAATGCATTTTCAGCCTGATTGTACACTTCAGGTGAAAATGTCAAAATCTTCAAAATGAGCAAAAGCACAATGAAATTAATGCTTGAATCATCTTCATTTTGCTAAAATACACTAATGACAGCAAAAAGTTTGAGTCTACAACATTTAGTTAAGGTGTGAGAGCCAAAATGAACTTTTTATGGCTTTAAATGCATTTTCAGCCTGATTGTACACTTCAGGTGAAAATGTCAAAATCTTCAAAATGAGCAAAAGCACAATGAAATTAATGCTTGAATCATCTTCATTTTGCTAACATACACTAATGACAGCAAAAAGTTTGAGTCTACAACATTTAGTTAAGGTGTGAGAGCCAAAATGAACTTTTTATGGCTTTAAATGCATTTTCAGCCTGATTGTACACTTCAGGTGAAAATGTCAAAATCTTCAAAATGAGCAAAAGCACAATGAAATTAATGCTTGAATCATCTTCATTTTGCTAAAATACACTAATGACAGCAAAAAGTTTGAGTCTACAACATTTAGTTAAGGTGTGAGAGCCAAAATGAACTTTTTATGGCTTTAAATGCATTTTCAGCCCGATTGTACACTTCAGGTGAAAATGTCAAAATCTTCAAAATGAGCAAAAGCACAATAAAATTAATGCTTGAATCATCTTCATTTTGCTAACATACACTAATGACAGCAAAAAGTTTGAGTCTACAACATTTAGTTAAGGTGTGAGAGCCAAAATGAACTTTTTATGGCTTTAAATGCATTTTCAGCCTGATTGTACACTTCAGGTGAAAATGTCAAAATCTTCAAAATGAGCAAAAGCACAATGAAATTAATGCTTGAATCATCTTCATTTTGCTAAAATACACTAATGACAGCAAAAAGTTTGAGTCTACAACATTTAGTTAAGGTGTGAGAGCCAAAATGAACTTTTTATGGCTTTAAATGCATTTTCAGCCTGATTGTACACTTCAGGTGAAAATGTCAAAATCTTCAAAATGAGCAAAAGCACAATGAAATTAATGCTTGAATCATCTTCATTTTGCTAACATACACTAATGACAGCAAAAAGTTTGAGTCTACAACATTTAGTTAAGGTGTGAGAGCCAAAATGAACTTTTTATGGCTTTAAATGCATTTTCAGCCTGATTGTACACTTCAGGTGAAAATGTCAAAATCTTCAAAATGAGCAAAAGCACAATGAAATTAATGCTTGAATCATCTTCATTTTGCTAAAATACACTAATGACAGCAAAAAGTTTGAGTCTACAACATTTAGTTAAGGTGTGAGAGCCAAAATGAACTTTTTATGGCTTTAAATGCATTTTCAGCCCGATTGTACACTTCAGGTGAAAATGTCAAAATCTTCAAAATGAGCAAAAGCACAATAAAATTAATGCTTGAATCATCTTCATTTTGCTAACATACACTAATGACAGCAAAAAGTTTGAGTCTACAACATTTAGTTAAGGTGTGAGAGCCAAAATGAACTTTTTATGGCTTTAAATGCATTTTCAGCCTGATTGTACACTTCAGGTGAAAATGTCAAAATCTTCAAAATGAGAAAAAAAGAACAATGAAATTAATGCTTGAATCATCTTCATTTTGCTAAAATACACTAATGACAGCAAAAAGTTTGAGTCTACAACATTTAGTTAAGGTGTGAGAGCCAAAATGAACTTTTTATGGCTTTAAATGCATTTTCAGCCCGATTGTACACTTCAGGTGAAAATGTCAAAATCTTCAAAATGAGCAAAAGCACAATAAAATTAATGCTTGAATCATCTTCATTTTGCTAACATACACTAATGACAGCAAAAAGTTTGAGTCTACAACATTTAGTTAAGGTGTGAGACCCAAAATGAACTTTTTATGGCTTTAAATGCATTTTCAGCCCGATTGTACACTTCAGGTGAAAATGTCAAAATCTTCAAAATGAGCAAAAGCACAATGAAATTAATGCTTGAATCATCTTCATTTTGCTAAAATACACTAATGACAGCAAAAAGTTTGAGTCTACAACATTTAGTTAAGGTGTGAGAGCCAAAATGAACTTTTTATGGCTTTAAATGCATTTTCAGCCTGATTGTACACTTCAGGTGAAAATGTCAAAATCTTCAAAATGAGCAAAAGCACAATGAAATTAATGCTTGAATCATCTTCATTTTGCTAACATACACTAATGACAGCAAAAAGTTTGAGTCTACAACATTTAGTTAAGGTGTGAGAGCCAAAATGAACTTTTTATTGCTTTAAACGCGTTTTCAGCCCCTAATTGTACACTTCAGGTGAAAATGTCAAAATCTTCAAAATGAGCAAAAGCACAATGAAATTAATGCTTGAATCATCTTCATTTTGCTAAAATACACTAATGACAGCAAAAAGTTTGAGTCTACAACATTTAGTTAAGGTGTGAGAGCCAAAATGAACTTTTTATGGCTTTAAATGCATTTTCAGCCTGATTGTACACTTCAGGTGAAAATGTCAAAATCTTCAAAATGAGCAAAAGCACAATGAAATTAATGCTTGAATCATCTTCATTTTGCTAAAATACACTAATGACAGCAAAAAGTTTGAGTCTACAACATTTAGTTAAGGTGTGAGAGCCAAAATGAACTTTTTATGGCTTTAAATGCATTTTCAGCCTGATTGTACACTTCAGGTGAAAATGTCAAAATCTTCAAAATGAGAAAAAAAGAACAATGAAATTAATGCTTGAATCATCTTCATTTTGCTAACATACACTAATGACAGCAAAAAGTTTGAGTCTACAACATTTAGTTAAGGTGTGAGAGCCAAAATGAACTTTTTATGGCTTTAAATGCATTTTCAGCCTGATTGTACACTTCAGGTGAAAATGTCAAAATCTTCAAAATGAGAAAAAAAGAACAATGAAATTAATGCTTGAATCATCTTCATTTTGCTAAAATACACTAATGACAGCAAAAAGTTTGAGTCTACAACATTTAGTTAAGGTGTGAGAGCCAAAATGAACTTTTTATGGCTTTAAATGCATTTTCAGCCTGATTGTACACTTCAGGTGAAAATGTCAAAATCTTCAAAATGAGCAAAAGCACAATGAAATTAATGCTTGAATCATCTTCATTTTGCTAAAATACACTAATGACAGCAAAAAGTTTGAGTCTACAACATTTAGTTAAGGTGTGAGAGCCAAAATGAACTTTTTATGGCTTTAAATGCATTTTCAGCCTGATTGTACACTTCAGGTGAAAATGTCAAAATCTTCAAAATGAGCAAAAGCACAATGAAATTAATGCTTGAATCATCTTCATTTTGCTAACATACACTAATGACAGCAAAAAGTTTGAGTCTACAACATTTAGTTAAGGTGTGAGAGCCAAAATGAACTTTTTATGGCTTTAAATGCATTTTCAGCCTGATTGTACACTTCAGGTGAAAATGTCAAAATCTTCAAAATGAGCAAAAGCACAATGAAATTAATGCTTGAATCATCTTCATTTTGCTAAAATACACTAATGACAGCAAAAAGTTTGAGTCTACAACATTTAGTTAAGGTGTGAGAGCCAAAATGAACTTTTTATGGCTTTAAATGCATTTTCAGCCCGATTGTACACTTCAGGTGAAAATGTCAAAATCTTCAAAATGAGCAAAAGCACAATAAAATTAATGCTTGAATCATCTTCATTTTGCTAACATACACTAATGACAGCAAAAAGTTTGAGTCTACAACATTTAGTTAAGGTGTGAGAGCCAAAATGAACTTTTTATGGCTTTAAATGCATTTTCAGCCTGATTGTACACTTCAGGTGAAAATGTCAAAATCTTCAAAATGAGAAAAAAAGAACAATGAAATTAATGCTTGAATCATCTTCATTTTGCTAAAATACACTAATGACAGCAAAAAGTTTGAGTCTACAACATTTAGTTAAGGTGTGAGAGCCAAAATGAACTTTTTATGGCTTTAAATGCATTTTCAGCCCGATTGTACACTTCAGGTGAAAATGTCAAAATCTTCAAAATGAGCAAAAGCACAATAAAATTAATGCTTGAATCATCTTCATTTTGCTAACATACACTAATGACAGCAAAAAGTTTGAGTCTACAACATTTAGTTAAGGTGTGAGACCCAAAATGAACTTTTTATGGCTTTAAATGCATTTTCAGCCCGATTGTACACTTCAGGTGAAAATGTCAAAATCTTCAAAATGAGCAAAAGCACAATGAAATTAATGCTTGAATCATCTTCATTTTGCTAAAATACACTAATGACAGCAAAAAGTTTGAGTCTACAACATTTAGTTAAGGTGTGAGAGCCAAAATGAACTTTTTATGGCTTTAAATGCATTTTCAGCCTGATTGTACACTTCAGGTGAAAATGTCAAAATCTTCAAAATGAGCAAAAGCACAATGAAATTAATGCTTGAATCATCTTCATTTTGCTAACATACACTAATGACAGCAAAAAGTTTGAGTCTACAACATTTAGTTAAGGTGTGAGAGCCAAAATGAACTTTTTATTGCTTTAAACGCGTTTTCAGCCCCTAATTGTACACTTCAGGTGAAAATGTCAAAATCTTCAAAATGAGCAAAAGCACAATGAAATTAATGCTTGAATCATCTTCATTTTGCTAAAATACACTAATGACAGCAAAAAGTTTGAGTCTACAACATTTAGTTAAGGTGTGAGAGCCAAAATGAACTTTTTATGGCTTTAAATGCATTTTCAGCCTGATTGTACACTTCAGGTGAAAATGTCAAAATCTTCAAAATGAGCAAAAGCACAATGAAATTAATGCTTGAATCATCTTCATTTTGCTAAAATACACTAATGACAGCAAAAAGTTTGAGTCTACAACATTTAGTTAAGGTGTGAGAGCCAAAATGAACTTTTTATGGCTTTAAATGCATTTTCAGCCTGATTGTACACTTCAGGTGAAAATGTCAAAATCTTCAAAATGAGAAAAAAAGAACAATGAAATTAATGCTTGAATCATCTTCATTTTGCTAACATACACTAATGACAGCAAAAAGTTTGAGTCTACAACATTTAGTTAAGGTGTGAGAGCCAAAATGAACTTTTTATGGCTTTAAATGCATTTTCAGCCTGATTGTACACTTCAGGTGAAAATGTCAAAATCTTCAAAATGAGAAAAAAAGAACAATGAAATTAATGCTTGAATCATCTTCATTTTGCTAAAATACACTAATGACAGCAAAAAGTTTGAGTCTACAACATTTAGTTAAGGTGTGAGAGCCAAAATGAACTTTTTATGGCTTTAAATGCATTTTCAGCCTGATTGTACACTTCAGGTGAAAATGTCAAAATCTTCAAAATGAGCAAAAGCACAATGAAATTAATGCTTGAATCATCTTCATTTTGCTAAAATACACTAATGACAGCAAAAAGTTTGAGTCTACAACATTTAGTTAAGGTGTGAGAGCCAAAATGAACTTTTTATGGCTTTAAATGCATTTTCAGCCTGATTGTACACTTCAGGTGAAAATGTCAAAATCTTCAAAATGAGCAAAAGCACAATGAAATTAATGCTTGAATCATCTTCATTTTGCTAACATACACTAATGACAGCAAAAAGTTTGAGTCTACAACATTTAGTTAAGGTGTGAGAGCCAAAATGAACTTTTTATGGCTTTAAATGCATTTTCAGCCTGATTGTACACTTCAGGTGAAAATGTCAAAATCTTCAAAATGAGCAAAAGCACAATGAAATTAATGCTTGAATCATCTTCATTTTGCTAAAATACACTAATGACAGCAAAAAGTTTGAGTCTACAACATTTAGTTAAGGTGTGAGAGCCAAAATGAACTTTTTATGGCTTTAAATGCATTTTCAGCCCGATTGTACACTTCAGGTGAAAATGTCAAAATCTTCAAAATGAGCAAAAGCACAATAAAATTAATGCTTGAATCATCTTCATTTTGCTAACATACACTAATGACAGCAAAAAGTTTGAGTCTACAACATTTAGTTAAGGTGTGAGAGCCAAAATGAACTTTTTATGGCTTTAAATGCATTTTCAGCCTGATTGTACACTTCAGGTGAAAATGTCAAAATCTTCAAAATGAGAAAAAAAGAACAATGAAATTAATGCTTGAATCATCTTCATTTTGCTAAAATACACTAATGACAGCAAAAAGTTTGAGTCTACAACATTTAGTTAAGGTGTGAGAGCCAAAATGAACTTTTTATGGCTTTAAATGCATTTTCAGCCTGATTGTACACTTCAGGTGAAAATGTCAAAATCTTCAAAATGAGCAAAAGCACAATGAAATTAATGCTTGAATCATCTTCATTTTGCTAAAATACACTAATGACAGCAAAAAGTTTGAGTCTACAACATTTAGTTAAGGTGTGAGAGCCAAAATGAACTTTTTATGGCTTTAAATGCATTTTCAGCCTGATTGTACACTTCAGGTGAAAATGTCAAAATCTTCAAAATGAGCAAAAGCACAATGAAATTAATGCTTGAATCATCTTCATTTTGCTAAAATACACTAATGACAGCAAAAAGTTTGAGTCTACAACATTTAGTTAAGGTGTGAGAGCCAAAATGAACTTTTTATGGCTTTAAATGCATTTTCAGCCCGATTGTACACTTCAGGTGAAAATGTCAAAATCTTCAAAATGAGCAAAAGCACAATAAAATTAATGCTTGAATCATCTTCATTTTGCTAACATACACTAATGACAGCAAAAAGTTTGAGTCTACAACATTTAGTTAAGGTGTGAGACCCAAAATGAACTTTTTATGGCTTTAAATGCATTTTCAGCCCGATTGTACACTTCAGGTGAAAATGTCAAAATCTTCAAAATGAGCAAAAGCACAATGAAATTAATGCTTGAATCATCTTCATTTTGCTAAAATACACTAATGACAGCAAAAAGTTTGAGTCTACAACATTTAGTTAAGGTGTGAGAGCCAAAATGAACTTTTTATTGCTTTAAATGCATTTTCAGCCTGATTGTACACTTCAGGTGAAAATGTCAAAATCTTCAAAATGAGCAAAAGCACAATGAAATTAATGCTTGAATTATCTTCATTTTGCTAACATACACTAATGACAGCAAAAAGTTTGAGTCTACAACATTTAGTTAAGGTGTGAGAGCCAAAATGAACTTTTTATTGCTTTAAACGCGTTTTCAGCCCCTAATTGTACACTTCAGGTGAAAAAGTCAAAATCTTCAAAATGAGCAAAAGCACAATGAAATTAATGCTTGAATCATCTTCATTTTGCTAAAATACACTAATGACAGCAAAAAGTTTGAGTCTACAACATTTAGTTAAGGTGTGAGAGCCAAAATGAACTTTTTATGGCTTTAAATGCATTTTCAGCCTGATTGTACACTTCAGGTGAAAATGTCAAAATCTTCAAAATGAGCAAAAGCACAATGAAATTAATGCTTGAATCATCTTCATTTTGCTAAAATACACTAATGACAGCAAAAAGTTTGAGTCTACAACATTTAGTTAAGGTGTGAGAGCCAAAATGAACTTTTTATGGCTTTAAATGCATTTTCAGCCTGATTGTACACTTCAGGTGAAAATGTCAAAATCTTCAAAATGAGAAAAAAAGAACAATGAAATTAATGCTTGAATCATCTTCATTTTGCTAACATACACTAATGACAGCAAAAAGTTTGAGTCTACAACATTTAGTTAAGGTGTGAGAGCCAAAATGAACTTTTTATGGCTTTAAATGCATTTTCAGCCTGATTGTACACTTCAGGTGAAAATGTCAAAATCTTCAAAATGAGAAAAAAAGAACAATGAAATTAATGCTTGAATCATCTTCATTTTGCTAAAATACACTAATGACAGCAAAAAGTTTGAGTCTACAACATTTAGTTAAGGTGTGAGAGCCAAAATGAACTTTTTATGGCTTTAAATGCATTTTCAGCCTGATTGTACACTTCAGGTGAAAATGTCAAAATCTTCAAAATGAGCAAAAGCACAATGAAATTAATGCTTGAATCATCTTCATTTTGCTAACATACACTAATGACAGCAAAAAGTTTGAGTCTACAACATTTAGTTAAGGTGTGAGAGCCAAAATGAACTTTTTATGGCTTTAAATGCATTTTCAGCCCGATTGTACACTTCAGGTGAAAATGTCAAAATCTTCAAAATGAGCAAAAGCACAATAAAATTAATGCTTGAATCATCTTCATTTTGCTAAAATATACTAATGACAGCAAAAAGTTTGAGTCTACAACATTTAGTTAAGGTGTGAGAGCCAAAATGAACTTTTTATTGCTTTAAACGCGTTTTCAGCCCCTAATTGTACACTTCAGGTGAAAATGTCAAAATCTTCAAAATGAGCAAAAGCACAATGAAATTAATGCTTGAATCATCTTCATTTTGCTAAAATACACTAATGACAGCAAAATGTTTGAGTCTACAACATTTAGTTAAGGTGTGAGAGCCAAAATGAACTTTTTATGGCTTTAAATGCATTTACAGCCTGATTGTACACTTCAGGTGAAAATGTCAAAATCTTCAAAATGAGCAAAAGCACAATAAAATTAATGCTTGAATCATCTTCATTTTGCTAAAATATACTAATGACAGCAAAAAGTTTGAGTCTACAACATTTAGTTAAGGTGTGAGAGCCAAAATGAAATTTTTATTGCTTTAAACGCGTTTTCAGCCCCTAATTGTACACTTCAGGTGAAAATGTCAAAATCTTCAAAATGAGCAAAAGCACAATGAAATTAATGCTTGAATCATCTTCATTTTGCTAAAATACACTAATGACAGCAAAAAGTTTGAGTCTACAACATTTAGTTAAGGTGTGAGAGCCAAAATGAACTTTTTATGGCTTTAAATGCATTTTCAGCCTGATTGTACACTTCAGGTGAAAATGTCAAAATCTTCAAAATGAGCAAAAGCACAATGAAATTAATGCTTGAATCATCTTCATTTTGCTAAAATACACTAATGACAGCAAAAAGTTTGAGTCTACAACATTTAGTTAAGGTGTGAGAGCCAAAATGAACTTTTTATGGCTTTAAATGCATTTTCAGCCTGATTGTACACTTCAGGTGAAAATGTCAAAATCTTCAAAATGAGCAAAAGCACAATGAAATTAATGCTTGAATCATCTTCATTTTGCTAACATACACTAATGACAGCAAAAAGTTTGAGTCTACAACATTTAGTTAAGGTGTGAGAGCCAAAATGAACTTTTTATGGCTTTAAATGCATTTTCAGCCTGATTGTACACTTCAGGTGAAAATGTCAAAATCTTCAAAATGAGCAAAAGCACAATGAAATTAATGCTTGAATCATCTTCATTTTGCTAAAATACACTAATGACAGCAAAAAGTTTGAGTCTACAACATTTAGTTAAGGTGTGAGAGCCAAAATGAACTTTTTATGGCTTTAAATGCATTTTCAGCCTGATTGTACACTTCAGGTGAAAATGTCAAAATCTTCAAAATGAGAAAAAAAGAACAATGAAATTAATGCTTGAATCATCTTCATTTTGCTAACATACACTAATGACAGCAAAAAGTTTGAGTCTACAACATTTAGTTAAGGTGTGAGAGCCAAAATGAACTTTTTATGGCTTTAAATGCATTTTCAGCCTGATTGTACACTTCAGGTGAAAATGTCAAAATCTTCAAAATGAGAAAAAAAGAACAATGAAATTAATGCTTGAATCATCTTCATTTTGCTAAAATACACTAATGACAGCAAAAAGTTTGAGTCTACAACATTTAGTTAAGGTGTGAGAGCCAAAATGAACTTTTTATGGCTTTAAATGCATTTTCAGCCTGATTGTACACTTCAGGTGAAAATGTCAAAATCTTCAAAATGAGCAAAAGCACAATGAAATTAATGCTTGAATCATCTTCATTTTGCTAAAATACACTAATGACAGCAAAAAGTTTGAGTCTACAACATTTAGTTAAGGTGTGAGAGCCAAAATGAACTTTTTATGGCTTTAAATGCATTTTCAGCCTGATTGTACACTTCAGGTGAAAATGTCAAAATCTTCAAAATGAACAAAAGCACAATGAAATTAATGCTTGAATCATCTTCATTTTGCTAACATACACTAATGACAGCAAAAAGTTTGAGTCTACAACATTTAGTTAAGGTGTGAGAGCCAAAATGAACTTTTTATGGCTTTAAATGCATTTTCAGCCTGATTGTACACTTCAGGTGAAAATGTCAAAATCTTCAAAATGAGCAAAAGCACAATGAAATTAATGCTTGAATCATCTTCATTTTGCTAAAATACACTAATGACAGCAAAAAGTTTGAGTCTACAACATTTAGTTAAGGTGTGAGAGCCAAAATGAACTTTTTATGGCTTTAAATGCATTTTCAGCCCGATTGTACACTTCAGGTGAAAATGTCAAAATCTTCAAAATGAGCAAAAGCACAATAAAATTAATGCTTGAATCATCTTCATTTTGCTAACATACACTAATGACAGCAAAAAGTTTGAGTCTACAACATTTAGTTAAGGTGTGAGACCCAAAATGAACTTTTTATGGCTTTAAATGCATTTTCAGCCCGATTGTACACTTCAGGTGAAAATGTCAAAATCTTCAAAATGAGCAAAAGCACAATGAAATTAATGCTTG
The DNA here is from genome assembly GCF_054856555.1 of Leptonotus elevatus. Taxonomy (NCBI): domain Eukaryota; kingdom Metazoa; phylum Chordata; class Actinopteri; order Syngnathiformes; family Syngnathidae; genus Leptonotus; species Leptonotus elevatus. The sequence goes on along the minus strand of NW_028233515.1, from coordinate 28,445 downwards.
AATCATCTTCATTTTGCTAAAATACACTAATGACAGCAAAAAGTTTGAGTCTACAACATTTAGTTAAGGTGTGAGAGCCAAAATGAACTTTTTATTGCTTTAAATGCATTTTCAGCCTGATTGTACACTTCAGGTGAAAATGTCAAAATCTTCAAAATGAGCAAAAGCACAATGAAATTAATGCTTGAATTATCTTCATTTTGCTAACATACACTAATGACAGCAAAAAGTTTGAGTCTACAACATTTAGTTAAGGTGTGAGAGCCAAAATGAACTTTTTATTGCTTTAAACGCGTTTTCAGCCCCTAATTGTAAACTTCAGGTGAAAAAGTCAAAATCTTCAAAATGAGCAAAAGCACAATGAAATTAATGCTTGAATCATCTTCATTTTGCTAAAATACACTAATGACAGCAAAAAGTTTGAGTCTACAACATTTAGTTAAGGTGTGAGAGCCAAAATGAACTTTTTATGGCTTTAAATGCATTTTCAGCCTGATTGTACACTTCAGGTGAAAATGTCAAAATCTTCAAAATGAGCAAAAGCACAATGAAATTAATGCTTGAATCATCTTCATTTTGCTAAAATACACTAATGACAGCAAAAAGTTTGAGTCTACAACATTTAGTTAAGGTGTGAGAGCCAAAATGAACTTTTTATGGCTTTAAATGCATTTTCAGCCTGATTGTACACTTCAGGTGAAAATGTCAAAATCTTCAAAATGAGAAAAAAAGAACAATGAAATTAATGCTTGAATCATCTTCATTTTGCTAACATACACTAAAGACAGCAAAAAGTTTGAGTCTACAACATTTAGTTAAGGTGTGAGAGCCAAAATGAACTTTTTATGGCTTTAAATGCATTTTCAGCCTGATTGTACACTTCAGGTGAAAATGTCAAAATCTTCAAAATGAGAAAAAAAGAACAATGAAATTAATGCTTGAATCATCTTCATTTTGCTAAAATACACTAATGACAGCAAAAAGTTTGAGTCTACAACATTTAGTTAAGGTGTGAGAGCCAAAATGAACTTTTTATGGCTTTAAATGCATTTTCAGCCTGATTGTACACTTCAGGTGAAAATGTCAAAATCTTCAAAATGAGCAAAAGCACAATGAAATTAATGCTTGAATCATCTTCATTTTGCTAACATACACTAATGACAGCAAAAAGTTTGAGTCTACAACATTTAGTTAAGGTGTGAGAGCCAAAATGAACTTTTTATGGCTTTAAATGCATTTTCAGCCCGATTGTACACTTCAGGTGAAAATGTCAAAATCTTCAAAATGAGCAAAAGCACAATAAAATTAATGCTTGAATCATCTTCATTTTGCTAAAATATACTAATGACAGCAAAAAGTTTGAGTCTACAACATTTAGTTAAGGTGTGAGAGCCAAAATGAACTTTTTATTGCTTTAAACGCGTTTTCAGCCCCTAATTGTACACTTCAGGTGAAAATGTCAAAATCTTCAAAATGAGCAAAAGCACAATGAAATTAATGCTTGAATCATCTTCATTTTGCTAAAATACACTAATGACAGCAAAATGTTTGAGTCTACAACATTTAGTTAAGGTGTGAGAGCCAAAATGAACTTTTTATGGCTTTAAATGCATTTACAGCCTGATTGTACACTTCAGGTGAAAATGTCAAAATCTTCAAAATGAGCAAAAGCACAATAAAATTAATGCTTGAATCATCTTCATTTTGCTAAAATATACTAATGACAGCAAAAAGTTTGAGTCTACAACATTTAGTTAAGGTGTGAGAGCCAAAATGAACTTTTTATTGCTTTAAACGCGTTTTCAGCCCCTAATTGTACACTTCAGGTGAAAATGTCAAAATCTTCAAAATGAGCAAAAGCACAATGAAATTAATGCTTGAATCATCTTCATTTTGCTAAAATACACTAATGACAGCAACAAGTTTGAGTCTACAACATTTAGTTAAGGTGTGAGAGCCAAAATGAACTTTTTATGGCTTTAAATGCATTTTCAGCCTGATTGTACACTTCAGGTGAAAATGTCAAAATCTTCAAAATGAGCAAAAGCACAATGAAATTAATGCTTGAATCATCTTCATTTTGCTAAAATACACTAATGACAGCAAAAAGTTTGAGTCTACAACATTTAGTTAAGGTGTGAGAGCCAAAATGAACTTTTTATGGCTTTAAATGCATTTTCAGCCTGATTGTACACTTCAGGTGAAAATGTCAAAATCTTCAAAATGAGCAAAAGCACAATGAAATTAATGCTTGAATCATCTTCATTTTGCTAACATACACTAATGACAGCAAAAAGTTTGAGTCTACAACATTTAGTTAAGGTGTGAGAGCCAAAATGAACTTTTTATGGCTTTAAATGCATTTTCAGCCCGATTGTACACTTCAGGTGAAAATGTCAAAATCTTCAAAATGAGCAAAAGCACAATAAAATTAATGCTTGAATCATCTTCATTTTGCTAAAATATACTAATGACAGCAAAAAGTTTGAGTCTACAACATTTAGTTAAGGTGTGAGAGCCAAAATGAACTTTTTATTGCTTTAAACGCGTTTTCAGCCCCTAATTGTACACTTCAGGTGAAAATGTCAAAATCTTCAAAATGAGCAAAAGCACAATGAAATTAATACTTCAATCATCTTCATTTTGCTAAAATACACTAATGACAGCAAAAAGTTTGAATCTACAACATTTAGTTAAGGTGTGAGAGCCAAAATGAACTTTTTATTGCTTTAAATGCATTTTCAGCCCGATTGTACACTTCAGGTGAAAATGTCAAAATCTTCAAAATGAGCAAAAGCACAATAAAATTAATGCTTGAATCATCTTCATTTTGCTAAAATATACTAATGACAGCAAAAAGTTTGAGTCTACAACATTTAGTTAAGGTGTTTGAGCCAAAATGAACTTTTTATTGCTTTAAACGCGTTTTCAGCCCCTAATTGTACACTTCAGGTGAAAATGTCAAAATCTTCAAAATGAGCAAAAGCACAATGAAATTAATGCTTGAATCATCTTCATTTTGCTAAAATACACTAATGACAGCAAAATGTTTGAGTCTACAACATTTAGTTAAGGTGTGAGAGCCAAAATGAACTTTTTATGGCTTTAAATGCATTTACAACCTGATTGTACACTTCAGGTGAAAATGTCAAAATCTTCAAAATGAGCAAAAGCACAATAAAATTAATGCTTGAATCATCTTCATTTTGCTAAAATATACTAATGACAGCAAAAAGTTTGAGTCTACAACATTTAGTTAAGGTGTGAGAGCCAAAATGAACTTTTTATTGCTTTAAACGCGTTTTCAGCCCCTAATTGTACACTTCAGGTGAAAATGTCAAAATCTTCAAAATGAGCAAAAGCACAATGAAATTAATGCTTGAATCATCTTCATTTTGCTAAAATACACTAATGACAGCAAAAAGTTTGAGTCTACAACATTTAGTTAAGGTGTGAGAGCCAAAATGAACTTTTTATGGCTTTAAATGCATTTTCAGCCTGATTGTACACTTCAGGTGAAAATGTCAAAATCTTCAAAATGAGCAAAAGCACAATGAAATTAATGCTTGAATCATCTTCATTTTGCTAAAATACACTAATGACAGCAAAAAGTTTGAGTCTACAACATTTAGTTAAGGTGTGAGAGCCAAAATGAACTTTTTATGGCTTTAAATGCATTTTCAGCCTGATTGTACACTTCAGGTGAAAATGTCAAAATCTTCAAAATGAGCAAAAGCACAATGAAATTAATGCTTGAATCATCTTCATTTTGCTAACATACACTAATGACAGCAAAAAGTTTGAGTCTACAACATTTAGTTAAGGTGTGAGAGCCAAAATGAACTTTTTATGGCTTTAAATGCATTTTCAGCCCGATTGTACACTTCAGGTGAAAATGTCAAAATCTTCAAAATGAGCAAAAGCACAATAAAATTAATGCTTGAATCATCTTCATTTTGCTAAAATATACTAATGACAGCAAAAAGTTTGAGTCTACAACATTTAGTTAAGGTGTGAGAGCCAAAATGAACTTTTTATTGCTTTAAACGCGTTTTCAGCCCCTAATTGTACACTTCAGGTGAAAATGTCAAAATCTTCAAAATGAGCAAAAGCACAAGGAAATTAATACTTCAATCATCTTCATTTTGCTAAAATACACTAATGACAGCAAAAAGTTTGAATCTACAACATTTAGTTAAGGTGTGAGAGCCAAAATGAACTTTTTATTGCTTTAAATGCATTTTCAGCCCGATTGTACACTTCAGGTGAAAATGTCAAAATCTTCAAAATGAGCAAAAGCACAATAAAATTAATGCTTGAATCATCTTCATTTTGCTAAAATATACTAATGACAGCAAAAAGTTTGAGTCTACAACATTTAGTTAAGGTGTGAGAGCCAAAATGAACTTTTTATTGCTTTAAACGCGTTTTCAGCCCCTAATTGTACACTTCAGGTGAAAATGTCAAAATCTTCAAAATGAGCAAAAGCACAATGAAATTAATGCTTGAATCATCTTCATTTTGCTAAAATACACTAATGACAGCAAAAAGTTTGAGTCTACAACATTTAGTTAAGGTGTGAGAGCCAAAATGAACTTTTTATGGCTTTAAATGCATTTTCAGCCTGATTGTACACTTCAGGTGAAAATGTCAAAATCTTCAAAATGAGCAAAAGCACAATGAAATTAATGCTTGAATCATCTTCATTTTGCTAACATACACTAATGACAGCAAAAAGTTTGAGTCTACAACATTTAGTTAAGGTGTGAGAGCCAAAATTAACTTTTTATGGCTTTAAATGCATTTTCAGCCTGATTGTACACTTCAGGTGAAAATGTCAAAATCTTCAAAATGAGCAAAAGCACAATGAAATTAATGCTTGAATCATCTTCATTTTGCTAAAATACACTAATGACAGCAAAAAGTTTGAGTCTACAACATTTAGTTAAGGTGTGAGAGCCAAAATGAACTTTTTATGGCTTTAAATGCATTTTCAGCCTGATTGTACACTTCAGGTGAAAATGTCAAAATCTTCAAAATGAGCAAAAGCACAATGAAATTAATGCTTGAATCATCTTCATTTTGCTAAAATATACTAATGACAGCAAAAAGTTTGAGTCTACAACATTTAGTTAAGGTGTGAGAGCCAAAATGAACTTTTTATTGCTTTAAACGCGTTTTCAGCCCCTAATTGTACACTTCAGGTGAAAATGTCAAAATCTTCAAAATGAGCAAAAGCACAATGAAATTAATGCTTGAATCATCTTCATTTTGCTAAAATACACTAATGACAGCAAAATGTTTGAGTCTACAACATTTAGTTAAGGTGTGAGAGCCAAAATGAACTTTTTATGGCTTTAAATGCATTTACAACTTGATTGTACACTTCAGGTGAAAATGTCAAAATCTTCAAAATGAGCAAAAGCACAATAAAATTAATGCTTGAATCATCTTCATTTTGCTAAAATATACTAATGACAGCAAAAAGTTTGAGTCTACAACATTTAGTTAAGGTGTGAGAGCCAAAATGAACTTTTTATTGCTTTAAACGCGTTTTCAGCCCCTAATTGTACACTTCAGGTGAAAATGTCAAAATCTTCAAAATGAGCAAAAGCACAATGAAATTAATGCTTGAATCATCTTCATTTTGCTAAAATACACTAATGACAGCAAAAAGTTTGAGTCTACAACATTTAGTTAAGGTGTGAGAGCCAAAATGAACTTTTTATGGCTTTAAATGCATTTTCAGCCTGATTGTACACTTCAGGTGAAAATGTCAAAATCTTCAAAATGAGCAAAAGCACAATGAAATTAATGCTTGAATCATCTTCATTTTGCTAAAATACACTAATGACAGCAAAAAGTTTGAGTCTACAACATTTAGTTAAGGTGTGAGAGCCAAAATGAACTTTTTATGGCTTTAAATGCATTTTCAGCCTGATTGTACACTTCAGGTGAAAATGTCAAAATCTTCAAAATGAGCAAAAGCACAATGAAATTAATGCTTGAATCATCTTCATTTTGCTAACATACACTAATGACAGCAAAAAGTTTGAGTCTACAACATTTAGTTAAGGTGTGAGAGCCAAAATGAACTTTTTATGGCTTTAAATGCATTTTCAGCCCGATTGTACACTTCAGGTGAAAATGTCAAAATCTTCAAAATGAGCAAAAGCACAATAAAATTAATGCTTGAATCATCTTCATTTTGCTAAAATATACTAATGACAGCAAAAAGTTTGAGTCTACAACATTTAGTTAAGGTGTGAGAGCCAAAATGAACTTTTTATTGCTTTAAACGCGTTTTCAGCCCCTAATTGTACACTTCAGGTGAAAATGTCAAAATCTTCAAAATGAGCAAAAGCACAAGGAAATTAATACTTCAATCATCTTCATTTTGCTAAAATACACTAATGACAGCAAAAAGTTTGAATCTACAACATTTAGTTAAGGTGTGAGAGCCAAAATGAACTTTTTATTGCTTTAAATGCATTTTCAGCCCGATTGTACACTTCAGGTGAAAATGTCAAAATCTTCAAAATGAGCAAAAGCACAATAAAATTAATGCTTGAATCATCTTCATTTTGCTAAAATATACTAATGACAGCAAAAAGTTTGAGTCTACAACATTTAGTTAAGGTGTGAGAGCCAAAATGAACTTTTTATTGCTTTAAACGCGTTTTCAGCCCCTAATTGTACACTTCAGGTGAAAATGTCAAAATCTTCAAAATGAGCAAAAGCACAATGAAATTAATGCTTGAATCATCTTCATTTTGCTAAAATACACTAATGACAGCAAAAAGTTTGAGTCTACAACATTTAGTTAAGGTGTGAGAGCCAAAATGAACTTTTTATGGCTTTAAATGCATTTTCAGCCTGATTGTACACTTCAGGTGAAAATGTCAAAATCTTCAAAATGAGCAAAAGCACAATGAAATTAATGCTTGAATCATCTTCATTTTGCTAAAATACACTAATGACAGCAAAAAGTTTGAGTCTACAACATTTAGTTAAGGTGTGAGAGCCAAAATTAACTTTTTATGGCTTTAAATGCATTTTCAGCCTGATTGTACACTTCAGGTGAAAATGTCAAAATCTTCAAAATGAGCAAAAGCACAATGAAATTAATGCTTGAATCATCTTCATTTTGCTAACATACACTAATGACAGCAAAAAGTTTGAGTCTACAACATTTAGTTAAGGTGTGAGAGCCAAAATGAACTTTTTATGGCTTTAAATGCATTTTCAGCCCGATTGTACACTTCAGGTGAAAATGTCAAAATCTTCAAAATGAGCAAAAGCACAATAAAATTAATGCTTGAATCATCTTCATTTTGCTAAAATATACTAATGACAGCAAAAAGTTTGAGTCTACAACATTTAGTTAAGGTGTGAGAGCCAAAATGAACTTTTTATTGCTTTAAACGCGTTTTCAGCCCCTAATTGTACACTTCAGGTGAAAATGTCAAAATCTTCAAAATGAGCAAAAGCACAATGAAATTAATACTTCAATCATCTTCATTTTGCTAAAATACACTAATGACAGCAAAAAGTTTGAATCTACAACATTTAGTTAAGGTGTGAGAGCCAAAATGAACTTTTTATTGCTTTAAATGCATTTTCAGCCCGATTGTACACTTCAGGTGAAAATGTCAAAATCTTCAAAATGAGCAAAAGCACAATAAAATTAATGCTTGAATCATCTTCATTTTGCTAAAATATACTAATGACAGCAAAAAGTTTGAGTCTACAACATTTAGTTAAGGTGTGAGAGCCAAAATGAACTTTTTATTGCTTTAAACGCGTTTTCAGCCCCTAATTGTACACTTCAGGTGAAAATGTCAAAATCTTCAAAATGAGCAAAAGCACAATGAAATTAATGCTTGAATCATCTTCATTTTGCTAAAATACACTAATGACAGCAAAATGTTTGAGTCTACAACATTTAGTTAAGGTGTGAGAGCCAAAATGAACTTTTTATGGCTTTAAATGCATTTACAACCTGATTGTACACTTCAGGTGAAAATGTCAAAATCTTCAAAATGAGCAAAAGCACAATAAAATTAATGCTTGAATCATCTTCATTTTGCTAAAATATACTAATGACAGCAAAAAGTTTGAGTCTACAACATTTAGTTAAGGTGTGAGAGCCAAAATGAACTTTTTATTGCTTTAAACGCGTTTTCAGCCCCTAATTGTACACTTCAGGTGAAAATGTCAAAATCTTCAAAATGAGCAAAAGCACAATGAAATTAATGCTTGAATCATCTTCATTTTGCTAAAATACACTAATGACAGCAAAAAGTTTGAGTCTACAACATTTAGTTAAGGTGTGAGAGCCAAAATGAACTTTTTATGGCTTTAAATGCATTTTCAGCCTGATTGTACACTTCAGGTGAAAATGTCAAAATCTTCAAAATGAGCAAAAGCACAATGAAATTAATGCTTGAATCATCTTCATTTTGCTAAAATACACTAATGACAGCAAAAAGTTTGAGTCTACAACATTTAGTTAAGGTGTGAGAGCCAAAATGAACTTTTTATGGCTTTAAATGCATTTTCAGCCTGATTGTACACTTCAGGTGAAAATGTCAAAATCTTCAAAATGAGCAAAAGCACAATGAAATTAATGCTTGAATCATCTTCATTTTGCTAACATACACTAATGACAGCAAAAAGTTTGAGTCTACAACATTTAGTTAAGGTGTGAGAGCCAAAATGAACTTTTTATGGCTTTAAATGCATTTTCAGCCCGATTGTACACTTCAGGTGAAAATGTCAAAATCTTCAAAATGAGCAAAAGCACAATAAAATTAATGCTTGAATCATCTTCATTTTGCTAAAATATACTAATGACAGCAAAAAGTTTGAGTCTACAACATTTAGTTAAGGTGTGAGAGCCAAAATGAACTTTTTATTGCTTTAAACGCGTTTTCAGCCCCTAATTGTACACTTCAGGTGAAAATGTCAAAATCTTCAAAATGAGCAAAAGCACAAGGAAATTAATACTTCAATCATCTTCATTTTGCTAAAATACACTAATGACAGCAAAAAGTTTGAATCTACAACATTTAGTTAAGGTGTGAGAGCCAAAATGAACTTTTTATTGCTTTAAATGCATTTTCAGCCCGATTGTACACTTCAGGTGAAAATGTCAAAATCTTCAAAATGAGCAAAAGCACAATAAAATTAATGCTTGAATCATCTTCATTTTGCTAAAATATACTAATGACAGCAAAAAGTTTGAGTCTACAACATTTAGTTAAGGTGTGAGAGCCAAAATGAACTTTTTATTGCTTTAAACGCGTTTTCAGCCCCTAATTGTACACTTCAGGTGAAAATGTCAAAATCTTCAAAATGAGCAAAAGCACAATGAAATTAATGCTTGAATCATCTTCATTTTGCTAAAATACACTAATGACAGCAAAAAGTTTGAGTCTACAACATTTAGTTAAGGTGTGAGAGCCAAAATGAACTTTTTATGGCTTTAAATGCATTTTCAGCCTGATTGTACACTTCAGGTGAAAATGTCAAAATCTTCAAAATGAGCAAAAGCACAATGAAATTAATGCTTGAATCATCTTCATTTTGCTAACATACACTAATGACAGCAAAAAGTTTGAGTCTACAACATTTAGTTAAGGTGTGAGAGCCAAAATTAACTTTTTATGGCTTTAAATGCATTTTCAGCCTGATTGTACACTTCAGGTGAAAATGTCAAAATCTTCAAAATGAGCAAAAGCACAATGAAATTAATGCTTGAATCATCTTCATTTTGCTAAAATACACTAATGACAGCAAAAAGTTTGAGTCTACAACATTTAGTTAAGGTGTGAGAGCCAAAATGAACTTTTTATGGCTTTAAATGCATTTTCAGCCTGATTGTACACTTCAGGTGAAAATGTCAAAATCTTCAAAATGAGCAAAAGCACAATGAAATTAATGCTTGAATCATCTTCATTTTGCTAAAATATACTAATGACAGCAAAAAGTTTGAGTCTACAACATTTAGTTAAGGTGTGAGAGCCAAAATGAACTTTTTATTGCTTTAAACGCGTTTTCAGCCCCTAATTGTACACTTCAGGTGAAAATGTCAAAATCTTCAAAATGAGCAAAAGCACAATGAAATTAATGCTTGAATCATCTTCATTTTGCTAAAATACACTAATGACAGCAAAATGTTTGAGTCTACAACATTTAGTTAAGGTGTGAGAGCCAAAATGAACTTTTTATGGCTTTAAATGCATTTACAACCTGATTGTACACTTCAGGTGAAAATGTCAAAATCTTCAAAATGAGCAAAAGCACAATAAAATTAATGCTTGAATCATCTTCATTTTGCTAAAATATACTAATGACAGCAAAAAGTTTGAGTCTACAACATTTAGTTAAGGTGTGAGAGCCAAAATGAACTTTTTATTGCTTTAAACGCGTTTTCAGCCCCTAATTGTACACTTCAGGTGAAAATGTCAAAATCTTCAAAATGAGCAAAAGCACAATGAAATTAATGCTTGAATCATCTTCATTTTGCTAAAATACACTAATGACAGCAAAAAGTTTGAGTCTACAACATTTAGTTAAGGTGTGAGAGCCAAAATGAACTTTTTATGGCTTTAAATGCATTTTCAGCCTGATTGTACACTTCAGGTGAAAATGTCAAAATCTTCAAAATGAGCAAAAGCACAATGAAATTAATGCTTGAATCATCTTCATTTTGCTAAAATACACTAATGACAGCAAAAAGTTTGAGTCTACAACATTTAGTTAAGGTGTGAGAGCCAAAATGAACTTTTTATGGCTTTAAATGCATTTTCAGCCTGATTGTACACTTCAGGTGAAAATGTCAAAATCTTCAAAATGAGCAAAAGCACAATGAAATTAATGCTTGAATCATCTTCATTTTGCTAACATACACTAATGACAGCAAAAAGTTTGAGTCTACAACATTTAGTTAAGGTGTGAGAGCCAAAATGAACTTTTTATGGCTTTAAATGCATTTTCAGCCCGATTGTACACTTCAGGTGAAAATGTCAAAATCTTCAAAATGAGCAAAAGCACAATAAAATTAATGCTTGAATCATCTTCATTTTGCTAAAATATACTAATGACAGCAAAAAGTTTGAGTCTACAACATTTAGTTAAGGTGTGAGAGCCAAAATGAACTTTTTATTGCTTTAAACGCGTTTTCAGCCCCTAATTGTACACTTCAGGTGAAAATGTCAAAATCTTCAAAATGAGCAAAAGCACAAGGAAATTAATACTTCAATCATCTTCATTTTGCTAAAATACACTAATGACAGCAAAAAGTTTGAATCTACAACATTTAGTTAAGGTGTGAGAGCCAAAATGAACTTTTTATTGCTTTAAATGCATTTTCAGCCCGATTGTACACTTCAGGTGAAAATGTCAAAATCTTCAAAATGAGCAAAAGCACAATAAAATTAATGCTTGAATCATCTTCATTTTGCTAAAATATACTAATGACAGCAAAAAGTTTGAGTCTACAACATTTAGTTAAGGTGTGAGAGCCAAAATGAACTTTTTATTGCTTTAAACGCGTTTTCAGCCCCTAATTGTACACTTCAGGTGAAAATGTCAAAATCTTCAAAATGAGCAAAAGCACAATGAAATTAATGCTTGAATCATCTTCATTTTGCTAAAATACACTAATGACAGCAAAAAGTTTGAGTCTACAACATTTAGTTAAGGTGTGAGAGCCAAAATGAACTTTTTATGGCTTTAAATGCATTTTCAGCCTGATTGTACACTTCAGGTGAAAATGTCAAAATCTTCAAAATGAGCAAAAGCACAATGAAATTAATGCTTGAATCATCTTCATTTTGCTAACATACACTAATGACAGCAAAAAGTTTGAGTCTACAACATTTAGTTAAGGTGTGAGAGCCAAAATTAACTTTTTATGGCTTTAAATGCATTTTCAGCCTGATTGTACACTTCAGGTGAAAATGTCAAAATCTTCAAAATGAGCAAAAGCACAATGAAATTAATGCTTGAATCATCTTCATTTTGCTAAAATACACTAATGACAGCAAAAAGTTTGAGTCTACAACATTTAGTTAAGGTGTGAGAGCCAAAATGAACTTTTTATGGCTTTAAATGCATTTTCAGCCTGATTGTACACTTCAGGTGAAAATGTCAAAATCTTCAAAATGAGCAAAAGCACAATGAAATTAATGCTTGAATCATCTTCATTTTGCTAAAATATACTAATGACAGCAAAAAGTTTGAGTCTACAACATTTAGTTAAGGTGTGAGAGCCAAAATGAACTTTTTATTGCTTTAAACGCGTTTTCAGCCCCTAATTGTACACTTCAGGTGAAAATGTCAAAATCTTCAAAATGAGCAAAAGCACAATGAAATTAATACTTGAATCATCTTCATTTTGCTAAAATACACTAATGACAGCAAAAAGTTTGAGTCTACAACATTTAGTTAAGGTGTGAGAGCCAAAATGAACTTTTTATGGCTTTAAATGCATTTTCAGCCCGATTGTACACTTCAGGTGAAAATGTCAAAATCTTCAAAATGAGCAAAAGCACAATAAAATTAATGCTTGAATCATCTTCATTTTGCTAACATACACTAATGACAGCAAAAAGTTTGAGTCTACAACATTTAGTTAAGGTGTGAGACCCAAAATGAACTTTTTATGGCTTTAAATGCATTTTCAGCCCGATTGTACACTTCAGGTGAAAATGTCAAAATCTTCAAAATGAGCAAAAGCACAATGAAATTAATGCTTGAATCATCTTCATTTTGCTAAAATACACTAATGACAGCAAAAAGTTTGAGTCTACAACATTTAGTTAAGGTGTGAGAGCCAAAATGAACTTTTTATTGCTTTAAATGCATTTTCAGCCTGATTGTACACTTCAGGTGAAAATGTCAAAATCTTCAAAATGAGCAAAAGCACAATGAAATTAATGCTTGAATTATCTTCATTTTGCTAACATACACTAATGACAGCAAAAAGTTTGAGTCTACAACATTTAGTTAAAGTGTGAGAGCCAAAATGAACTTTTTATTGCTTTAAACGCGTTTTCAGCCCCTAATTGTACACTTCAGGTGAAAAAGTCAAAATCTTCAAAATGAGCAAAAGCACAATGAAATTAATGCTTGAATCATCTTCATTTTGCTAAAATACACTAATGACAGCAAAAAGTTTGAGTCTACAACATTTAGTTAAGGTGTGAGAGCCAAAATGAACTTTTTATGGCTTTAAATGCATTTTCAGCCTGATTGTACACTTCAGGTGAAAATGTCAAAATCTTCAAAATGAGAAAAAAAGAACAATGAAATTAATGCTTGAATCATCTTCATTTTGCTAACATACACTAATGACAGCAAAAAGTTTGAGTCTACAACATTTAGTTAAGGTGTGAGAGCCAAAATGAACTTTTTATGGCTTTAAATGCATTTTCAGCCTGATTGTACACTTCAGGTGAAAATGTCAAAATCTTCAAAATGAGAAAAAAAGAACAATGAAATTAATGCTTGAATCATCTTCATTTTGCTAAAATACACTAATGACAGCAAAAAGTTTGAGTCTACAACATTTAGTTAAGGTGTGAGAGCCAAAATGAACTTTTTATGGCTTTAAATGCATTTTCAGCCTGATTGTACACTTCAGGTGAAATAGTCAAAATCTTCAAAATGAGCAACAGCACAATGAAATTAATGCTTGAATCATCTTCATTTTGCTAACATACACTAATGACAGCAAAAAGTTTGAGTCTACAACATTTAGTTAAGGTGTGAGAGCCAAAATGAACTTTTTATGGCTTTAAATGCATTTTCAGCCCGATTGTACACTTCAGGTGAAAATGTCAAAATCTTCAAAATGAGCAAAAGCACAATAAAATTAATGCTTGAATCATCTTCATTTTGCTAAAATATACTAATGACAGCAAAAAGTTTGAGTCTACAACATTTAGTTAAGGTGTGAGAGCCAAAATGAACTTTTTATTGCTTTAAACGCGTTTTCAGCCCCTAATTGTACACTTCAGGTGAAAATGTCAAAATCTTCAAAATGAGCAAAAGCACAATGAAATTAATGCTTGAATCATCTTCATTTTGCTAAAATACACTAATGACAGCAAAAAGTTTGAGTCTACAACATTTAGTTAAGGTGTGAGAGCCAAAATGAACTTTTTATGGCTTTAAATGCATTTTCAGCCTGATTGTACACTTCAGGTGAAAATGTCAAAATCTTCAAAATGAGAAAAAAAGAACAATGAAATTAATGCTTGAATCATCTTCATTTTGCTAACATACACTAATGACAGCAAAAAGTTTGAGTCTACAACATTTAGTTAAGGTGTGAGAGCCAAAATGAACTTTTTATGGCTTTAAATGCATTTTCAGCCTGATTGTACACTTCAGGTGAAAATGTCAAAATCTTCAAAATGAGAAAAAAAGAACAATGAAATTAATGCTTGAATCATCTTCATTTTGCTAAAATACACTAATGACAGCAAAAAGTTTGAGTCTACAACATTTAGTTAAGGTGTGAGAGCCAAAATGAACTTTTTATGGCTTTAAATGCATTTTCAGCCTGATTGTACACTTCAGGTGAAATAGTCAAAATCTTCAAAATGAGCAACAGCACAATGAAATTAATGCTTGAATCATCTTCATTTTGCTAACATACACTAATGACAGCAAAAAGTTTGAGTCTACAACATTTAGTTAAGGTGTGAGAGCCAAAATGAACTTTTTATGGCTTTAAATGCATTTTCAGCCCGATTGTACACTTCAGGTGAAAATGTCAAAATCTTCAAAATGAGCAAAAGCACAATAAAATTAATGCTTGAATCATCTTCATTTTGCTAAAATATACTAATGACAGCAAAAAGTTTGAGTCTACAACATTTAGTTAAGGTGTGAGAGCCAAAATGAACTTTTTATTGCTTTAAACGCGTTTTCAGCCCCTAATTGTACACTTCAGGTGAAAATGTCAAAATCTTCAAAATGAGCAAAAGCACAATGAAATTAATACTTGAATCATCTTCATTTTGCTAAAATACACTAATGACAGCAAAAAGTTTGAATCTACAACATTTAGTTAAGGTGTGAGAGCCAAAATGAACTTTTTATTGCTTTAAATGCATTTTCAGCCCGATTGTACACTTCAGGTGAAAATGTCAAAATCTTCAAAATGAGCAAAAGCACAATAAAATTAATGCTTGAATCATCTTCATTTTGCTAACATACACTAATGACAGCAAAAAGTTTGAGTCTACAACATTTAGTTAAGGTGTGAGAGCCAAAATGAACTTTTTATGGCTTTAAATGCATTTTCAGCCTGATTGTACACTTCAGGTGAAAATGTCAAAATCTTCAAAATGAGCAAAAGCACAATAAAATGAATGCTTGAATCATCTTCATTTTGCTAAAATATACTAATGACAGCAAAAAGTTTGAGTCTACAACATTTAGTTAAGGTGTGAGAGCCAAAATGAACTTTTTATTGCTTTAAACGCGTTTTCAGCCCCTAATTGTACACTTCAGGTGAAAATGTCAAAATCTTCAAAATGAGCAAAAGCACAATGAAATTAATGCTTGAATCATCTTCATTTTGCTAAAATACACTAATGACAGCAAAAAGTTTGAGTCTACAACATTTAGTTAAGGTGTGAGAGCCAAAATGAACTTTTTATGGCTTTAAATGCATTTTCAGCCTGATTGTACACTTCAGGTGAAAATGTCAAAATCTTCAAAATGAGCAAAAGCACAATAAAATTAATGCTTGAATCATCTTCATTTTGCTAAAATATACTAATGACAGCAAAAAGTTTGAGTCTACAACATTTAGTTAAGGTGTGAGAGCCAAAATGAACTTTTTATTGCTTTAAACGCGTTTTCAGCCCCTAATTGTACACTTCAGGTGAAAATGTCAAAATCTTCAAAATGAGCAAAAGCACAATGAAATTAATGCTTGAATCATCTTCATTTTGCCAAAATACACTAATGACAGCAACAAGTTTGAGTCTACAACATTTAGTTAAGGTGTGAGAGCCAAAATGAACTTTTTATGGCTTTAAATGCATTATCAGCCTGATTGTACACTTCAGGTGAAAATGTCAAAATCTTCAAAATGAGCAAAAGCACAATAAAATTAATGCTTGAATCATCTTCATTTTGCTAAAATATACTAATGACAGCAAAAAGTTTGAGTCTACAACATTTAGTTAAGGTGTGAGAGCCAAAATGAACTTTTTATTGCTTTAAACGCGTTTTCAGCCCCTAATTGTACACTTCAGGTGAAAATGTCAAAATCTTCAAAATGAGCAAAAGCACAATGAAATTAATGCTTGAATCATCTTCATTTTGCTAAAATACACTAATGACAGCAAAAAGTTTGAGTCTACAACATTTAGTTAAGGTGTGAGAGCCAAAATGAACTTTTTATGGCTTTAAATGCATTTTCAGCCTGATTGTACACTTCAGGTGAAAATGTCAAAATCTTCAAAATGAGCAAAAGCACAATGAAATTAATGCTTGAATCATCTTCATTTTGCTAAAATACACTAATGACAGCAAAAAGTTTGAGTCTACAACATTTAGTTAAGGTGTGAGAGCCAAAATGAACTTTTTATGGCTTTAAATGCATTTTCAGCCTGATTGTACACTTCAGGTGAAAATGTCAAAATCTTCAAAATGAGCAAAAGCACAATGAAATTAATGCTTGAATCATCTTCATTTTGCTAAAATATACTAATGACAGCAAAAAGTTTGAGTCTACAACATTTAGTTAAGGTGTGAGAGCCAAAATGAACTTTTTATGGCTTTAAATGCATTTTCAGCCTGATTGTACACTTCAGGTGAAAATGTAAAAATCTTCAAAATGAGCAAAAGCACAATGAAATTAATGCTTGAATCATCTTCATTTTGCTAACATACACTAATGACAGCAACAAGTTTGAGTCTACAACATTTAGTTAAGGTGTGAGAGCCAAAATGAACTTTTTATGGCTTTAAATGCATTTTCAGCCTGATTGTACACTTCAGGTGGAAATGTCAAAATCTTCAAAATGAGCAAAAGCACAATGAAATTAATGCTTGAATCATCTTCATTTTGCTAACATACACTAATGACAGCAAAAAGTTTGAGTCTACAACATTTAGTTAAGGTGTGAGAGCCAAAATGAACTTTTAATGGCTTTAAATGCATTTTCAGCCTGATTGTACACTTCAGGTGAAAATGTCAAAATCTTCAAAATGAGCAAAAGCACAATGAAATTAATGCTTGAATCATCTTCATTTTGCTAACATACACTAATGACAGCAAAAAGTTTGAATCTACAACATTTAGTTAAGGTGTGAGAGCCAAAATGAACTTTTTATGGCTTTAAATGCATTTTCAGCCTGATTGTACACTTCAGGTGAAAATGTCAAAATCTTCAAAATGAGCAAAAGCACAATGAAATTAATGCTTGAATCATCTTCATTTTGCTAAAATACACTAATGACAGCAAAAAGTTTGAGTCTACAACATTTAGTTAAGGTGTGAGAGCCAAAATGAACTTTTTATGGCTTTAAATGCATTTTCAGCCCGATTGTACACTTCAGGTGAAAATGTCAAAATCTTCAAAATGAGCAAAAGCACAATAAAATTAATGCTTGAATCATCTTCATTTTGCTAAAATATACTAATGACAGCAAAAAGTTTGAGTCTACAACATTTAGTTAAGGTGTGAGAGCCAAAATGAACTTTTTATTGCTTTAAACGCGTTTTCAGCCCCTAATTGTACACTTCAGGTGAAAATGTCAAAATCTTCAAAATGAGCAAAAGCACAATGAAATTAATACTTGAATCATCTTCATTTTGCTAAAATACACTAATGACAGCAAAAAGTTTGAGTCTACAACATTTAGTTAAGGTGTGAGAGCCAAAATGAACTTTTTATGGCTTTAAATGCATTTTCAGCCTGATTGTACACTTCAGGTGAAAATGTCAAAATCTTCAAAATGAGCAAAAGCACAATGAAATTAATGCTTGAATCATCTTCATTTTGCTAAAATACACTAATGACAGCAAAAAGTTTGAGTCTACAATATTTAGTTAAGGTGTGAGAGCCAAAATGAACTTTTTATGGCTTTAAATGCATTTTCAGCCTGATTGTACACTTCAGGTGAAAATGTCAAAATCTTCAAAATGAGCAAAAGCACAATAAAATTAATGCTTGAATCATCTTCATTTTGCTAAAATATACTAATGACAGCAAAAAGTTTGAGTCTACAACATTTAGTTAAGGTGTGAGAGCCAAAATGAACTTTTTATGGCTTTAAATGCATTTTCAGCCTGATTGTACACTTCAGGTGAAAATGTCAAAATCTTCAAAATGAGCAAAAGCACAATGAAATTAATGCTTGAATCATCTTCATTTTGCTAACATACACTAATGACAGCAAAAAGTTTGAGTCTACAACATTTAGTTAAGGTGTGAGAGCCAAAATGAACTTTTTATTGCTTTAAACGCGTTTTCAGCCCCTAATTGTACACTTCAGGTGAAAATGTCAAAATCTTCAAAATGAGCAAAAGCACAATGAAATTAATGCTTGAATCATCTTCATTTTGCTAAAATACACTAATGACAGCAAAAAGTTTGAGTCTACAACATTTAGTTAAGGTGTGAGAGCCAAAATGAACTTTTTATGGCTTTAAATGCATTTTCAGCCTGATTGTACACTTCAGGTGAAAATGTCAAAATCTTCAAAATGAGCAAAAGCACAATGAAATTAATGCTTGAATCATCTTCATTTTGCTAAAATACACTAATGACAGCAAAAAGTTTGAGTCTACAACATTTAGTTAAGGTGTGAGAGCCAAAATGAACTTTTTATGGCTTTAAATGCATTTTCAGCCTGATTGTACACTTCAGGTGAAAATGTCAAAATCTTCAAAATGAGCAAAAGCACAATGAAATTAATGCTTGAATCATCTTCATTTTGCTAACATACACTAATGACAGCAAAAAGTTTGAGTCTACAACATTTAGTTAAGGTGTGAGAGCCAAAATGAAATTTTTATGGCTTTAAATGCATTTTCAGCCCGATTGTACACTTCAGGTGAAAATGTCAAAATCTTCAAAATGAGCAAAAGCACAATGAAATTAATGCTTGAATCATCTTCATTTTGCTAAAATACACTAATGACAGCAAAAAGTTTGAGTCTACAACATTTAGTTAAGGTGTGAGAGCCAAAATGAACTTTTTATGGCTTTAAATGCATTTTCAGCCTGATTGTACACTTCAGGTGAAAATGTCAAAATCTTCAAAATGAGCAAAAGCACAATGAAATTAATGCTTGAATCATCTTCATTTTGCTAAAATACACTAATGACAGCAAAAAGTTTGAGTCTACAACATTTAGTTAAGGTGTGAGAGCCAAAATGAACTTTTTATGGCTTTAAATGCATTTTCAGCCTGATTGTACACTTCAGGTGAAAATGTCAAAATCTTCAAAATGAGCAAAAGCACAATGAAATTAATGCTTGAATCATCTTCATTTTGCTAACATACACTAATGACAGCAAAAAGTTTGAGTCTACAACATTTAGTTAAGGTGTGAGAGCCAAAATGAACTTTTTATGGCTTTAAATGCATTTTCAGCCTGATTGTACACTTCAGGTGAAAATGTCAAAATCTTCAAAATGAGCAAAAGCACAATGAAATTAATGCTTGAATCATCTTCATTTTGCTAAAATACACTAATGACAGCAAAAAGTTTGAGTCTACAACATTTAGTTAAGGTGTGAGAGCCAAAATGAACTTTTTATGGCTTTAAATGCATTTTCAGCCTGATTGTACACTTCAGGTGAAAATGTCAAAATCTTTAAAATGAGCAAAAGCACAATGAAATTAATGCTTGAATCATCTTCATTTTGCTAACATACACTAATGACAGCAAAAAGTTTGAGTCTACAACATTTAGTTAAGGTGTGAGAGCCAAAATGAACTTTTTATGGCTTTAAATGCATTTTCAGCCCGATTGTACACTTCAGGTGAAAATGTCAAAATCTTCAAAATGAGCAAAAGCACAATGAAATTAATGCTTGAATCATCTTCATTTTGCTAAAATATACTAATGACAGCAAAAAGTTTGAGTCTACAACATTTAGTTAAGGTGTGAGAGCCAAAATGAACTTTTTATTGCTTTAAACGCGTTTTCAGCCCCTAATTGTACACTTCAGGTGAAAATGTCAAAATCTTCAAAATGAGCAAAAGCACAATGAAATTAATACTTGAATCATCTTCATTTTGCTAAAATACACTAATGACAGCAAAAAGTTTGAATCTACAACATTTAGTTAAGGTGTGAGAGCCAAAATGAACTTTTTATTGCTTTAAATGCATTTTCAGCCCGATTGTACACTTCAGGTGAAAATGTCAAAATCTTCAAAATGAGCAAAAGCACAATGAAATTAATGCTTGAATCATCTTCATTTTGCTAAAATACACTAATGACAGCAAAACGTTTGAGTCTACAACATTTAGTTAAGGTGTGAGAGCCAAAATGAACTTTTTATGGCTTTAAATGCATTTTCAGCCTGATTGTACACTTCAGGTGAAAATGTCAAAATCTTCAAAATGAGCAAAAGCACAATGAAATTAATGCTTGAATCATCTTCATTTTGCTAAAATACACTAATGACAGCAAAAAGTTTGAGTCTACAACATTTAGTTAAGGTGTGAGAGCCAAAATGAACTTTTTATGGCTTTAAATGCATTTTCAGCCTGATTGTACACTTCAGGTGAAAATGTCAAAATCTTCAAAATGAGCAAAAGCACAATGAAATTAATGCTTGAATCATCTTCATTTTGCTAAAATACACTAATGACAGCAAAAAGTTTGAGTCTACAACATTTAGTTAAGGTGTGAGAGCCAAAATGAACTTTTTATGGCTTTAAATGCATTTTCAGCCTGATTGTACACTTCAGGTGAAAATGTCAAAATCTTCAAAATGAGCAAAAGCACAATGAAATTAATGCTTGAATCATCTTCATTTTGCTAACATACACTAATGACAGCAAAAAGTTTGAGTCTACAACATTTAGTTAAGGTGTGAGAGCCAAAATGAACTTTTTATGGCTTTAAATGCATTTTCAGCCTGATTGTACACTTCAGGTGAAAATGTCAAAATCTTCAAAATGAGCAAAAGCACAATGAAATTAATGCTTGAATCATCTTCATTTTGCTAAAATACACTAATGACAGCAAAAAGTTTGAGTCTACAACATTTAGTTAAGGTGTGAGAGCCAAAATGAACTTTTTATGGCTTTAAATGCATTTTCAGCCTGATTGTACACTTCAGGTGAAAATGTCAAAATCTTTAAAATGAGCAAAAGCACAATGAAATTAATGCTTGAATCATCTTCATTTTGCTAACATACACTAATGACAGCAAAAAGTTTGAGTCTACAACATTTAGTTAAGGTGTGAGAGCCAAAATGAACTTTTTATGGCTTTAAATGCATTTTCAGCCCGATTGTACACTTCAGGTGAAAATGTCAAAATCTTCAAAATGAGCAAAAGCACAATGAAATTAATGCTTGAATCATCTTCATTTTGCTAAAATATACTAATGACAGCAAAAAGTTTGAGTCTACAACATTTAGTTAAGGTGTGAGAGCCAAAATGAACTTTTTATTGCTTTAAACGCGTTTTCAGCCCCTAATTGTACACTTCAGGTGAAAATGTCAAAATCTTCAAAATGAGCAAAAGCACAATGAAATTAATACTTGAATCATCTTCATTTTGCTAAAATACACTAATGACAGCAAAAAGTTTGAATCTACAACATTTAGTTAAGGTGTGAGAGCCAAAATGAACTTTTTATTGCTTTAAATGCATTTTCAGCCCGATTGTACACTTCAGGTGAAAATGTCAAAATCTTCAAAATGAGCAAAAGCACAATGAAATTAATGCTTGAATCATCTTCATTTTGCTAAAATACACTAATGACAGCAAAACGTTTGAGTCTACAACATTTAGTTAAGGTGTGAGAGCCAAAATGAACTTTTTATGGCTTTAAATGCATTTTCAGCCTGATTGTACACTTCAGGTGAAAATGTCAAAATCTTCAAAATGAGCAAAAGCACAATGAAATTAATGCTTGAATCATCTACATTTTGCTAAAATACACTAATGACAGCAAAAAGTTTGAGTCTACAACATTTAGTTAAGGTGTGAGAGCCAAAATGAACTTTTTATGGCTTTAAATGCATTTTCAGCCTGATTGTACACTTCAGGTGAAAATGTCAAAATCTTCAAAATGAGCAAAAGCACAATGAAATTAATGCTTGAATCATCTTCATTTTGCTAAAATACACTAATGACAGCAAAAAGTTTGAGTCTACAACATTTAGTTAAGGTGTGAGAGCCAAAATGAACTTTTTATGGCTTTAAATGCATTTTCAGCCTGATTGTACACTTCAGGTGAAAATGTCAAAATCTTCAAAATGAGCAAAAGCACAATGAAATTAATGCTTGAATCATCTTCATTTTGCTAACATACACTAATGACAGCAAAAAGTTTGAGTCTACAACATTTAGTTAAGGTGTGAGAGCCAAAATGAACTTTTTATGGCTTTAAATGCATTTTCAGCCTGATTGTACACTTCAGGTGAAAATGTCAAAATCTTCAAAATGAGCAAAAGCACAATGAAATTAATGCTTGAATCATCTTCATTTTGCTAAAATACACTAATGACAGCAAAAAGTTTGAATCTACAACTATTAGTTAAGGTGTGAGAGCCAAAATGAACTTTTTATGGCTTTAAATGCATTTTCAGCCTGATTGTACACTTCAGGTGAAAATGTCAAAATCTTCAAAATGAGCAAAAGCACAATGAAATTAATGCTTGAATCATCTTCATTTTGCTAAAATACACTAATGACAGCAAAAAGTTTGAGTCTACAACATTTAGTTAAGGTGTGAGAGCCAAAATGAACTTTTTATGGCTTTAAATGCATTTTCAGCCTGATTGTACACTTCAGGTGAAAATGTCAAAATCTTTAAAATGAGCAAAAGCACAATGAAATTAATGCTTGAATCATCTTCATTTTGCTAACATACACTAATGACAGCAAAAAGTTTGAATCTACAACATTTAGTTAAGGTGTGAGAGCCAAAATGAACTTTTTATTGCTTTAAATGCATTTTCAGCCCGATTGTACACTTCAGGTGAAAATGTCAAAATCTTCAAAATGAGCAAAAGCACAATGAAATTAATGCTTGAATCATCTTCATTTTGCTAAAATACACTAATGACAGCAAAAAGTTTGAGTCTACAACATTTAGTTAAGGTGTGAGAGCCAAAATGAACTTTTTATGGCTTTAAATGCATTTTCAGCCTGATTGTACACTTCAGGTGAAAATGTCAAAATCTTCAAAATGAGCAAAAGCACAATGAAATTAATGCTTGAATCATCTTCATTTTGCTAAAATACACTAATGACAGCAAAAAGTTTGAGTCTACAACATTTAGTTAAGGTGTGAGAGCCAAAATGAACTTTTTATGGCTTTAAATGCATTTTCAGCCTGATTGTACACTTCAGGTGAAAATGTCAAAATCTTCAAAATGAGCAAAAGCACAATAAAATTAATGCTTGAATCATCTTCATTTTGCTAAAATATACTAATGACAGCAAAAAATTTGAGTCTACAACATTTAGTTAAGGTGTGAGAGCCAAAATGAACTTTTTATGGCTTTAAATGCATTTTCAGCCTGATTGTACACTTCAGGTGAAAATGTCAAAATCTTCAAAATGAGCAAAAGCACAATGAAATTAATGCTTGAATCATCTTCATTTTGCTAACATACACTAATGACAGCAAAAAGTTTGAGTCTACAACATTTAGTTAAGGTGTGAGAGCCAAAATGAACTTTTTATTGCTTTAAACGCGTTGTCAGCCCCTAATTGTACACTTCAGGTGAAAATGTCAAAATCTTCAAAATGAGCAAAAGCACAATGAAATTAATGCTTGAATCATCTTCATTTTGCTAAAATACACTAATGACAGCAACAAGTTTGAGTCTACAACATTTAGTTAAGGTGTGAGAGCCAAAATGAACTTTTTATGGCTTTAAATGCATTTTCAGCCTGATTGTACACTTCAGGTGAAAATGTCAAAATCTTCAAAATGAGCAAAAGCACAATGAAATTAATGCTTGAATCATCTTCATTTTGCTAAAATACACTAATGACAGCAAAAAGTTTGAGTCTACAACATTTAGTTAAGGTGTGAGAGCCAAAATGAACTTTTTATGGCTTTAAATGCATTTTCAGCCTGATTGTACACTTCAGGTGAAAATGTCAAAATCTTCAAAATGAGCAAAAGCACAATGAAATTAATGCTTGAATCATCTTCATTTTGCTAACATACACTAATGACAGCAAAAAGTTTGAATCTACAACATTTAGTTAAGGTGTGAGAGCCAAAATGAACTTTTTATGGCTTTAAATGCATTTTCAGCCTGATTGTACACTTCAGGTGAAAATGTCAAAATCTTCAAAATGAGCAAAAGCACAATGAAATTAATGCTTGAATCATCTTCATTTTGCTAAAATACACTAATGACAGCAAAAAGTTTGAGTCTACAACATTTAGTTAAGGTGTGAGAGCCAAAATGAACTTTTTATGGCTTTAAATGCATTTTCAGCCCGATTGTACACTTCAGGTGAAAATGTCAAAATCTTCAAAATGAGCAAAAGCACAATAAAATTAATGCTTGAATCATCTTCATTTTGCTAAAATATACTAATGACAGCAAAAAGTTTGAGTCTACAACATTTAGTTAAGGTGTGAGAGCCAAAATGAACTTTTTATTGCTTTAAACGCGTTTTCAGCCCCTAATTGTACACTTCAGGTGAAAATGTCAAAATCTTCAAAATGAGCAAAAGCACAATGAAATTAATGCTTGAATCATCTTCATTTTGCTAAAATACACTAATGACAGCAAAAAGTTTGAGTCTACAACATTTAGTTAAGGTGTGAGAGCCAAAATGAACTTTTTATGGCTTTAAATGCATTTTCAGCCTGATTGTACACTTCAGGTGAAAATGTCAAAATCTTCAAAATGAGCAAAAGCACAATGAAATTAATGCTTGAATCATCTTCATTTTGCTAACATACACTAATGACAGCAAAAAGTTTGAGTCTACAACATTTAGTTAAGGTGTGAGAGCCAAAATGAACTTTTTATGGCTTTAAATGCATTTTCAGCCTGATTGTACACTTCAGGTGAAAATGTCAAAATCTTCAAAATGAGCAAAAGCACAATGAAATTAATGCTTGAATC
Organism: Leptonotus elevatus; assembly: GCF_054856555.1. NCBI lineage: Eukaryota > Metazoa > Chordata > Actinopteri > Syngnathiformes > Syngnathidae > Leptonotus > Leptonotus elevatus. The sequence goes on along the minus strand of NW_028233515.1, from coordinate 3,116 downwards.
ATCTTCATTTTGCTAAAATACACTAATGACAGCAAAAAGTTTGAATCTACAACATTTAGTTAAGGTGTGAGAGCCAAAATGAACTTTTTATGGCTTTAAATGCATTTTCAGCCTGATTGTACACTTCAGGTGAAAATGTCAAAATCTTCAAAATGAGCAAAAGCACAATGAAATTAATGCTTGAATCATCTTCATTTTGCTAAAATACACTAATGACAGCAAAAAACTTGAGTCTACAACATTTAGTTAAGGTGTGAGAGCCAAAATGAACTTTTTATGGCTTTAAATGCATTTTCAGCCTGATTGTACACTTCAGGTGAAAATGTCAAAATCTTTAAAATGAGCAAAAGCACAATGAAATTAATGCTTGAATCATCTTCATTTTGCTAACATACACTAATGACAGCAAAAAGTTTGAGTCTACAACATTTAGTTAAGGTGTGAGAGCCAAAATGAACTTTTTATGGCTTTAAATGCATTTTCAGCCCGATTGTACACTTCAGGTGAAAATGTCAAAATCTTCAAAATGAGCAAAAGCACAATGAAATTAATGCTTGAATCATCTTCATTTTGCTAAAATATACTAATGACAGCAAAAAGTTTGAGTCTACAACATTTAGTTAAGGTGTGAGAGCCAAAATGAACTTTTTATTGCTTTAAACGCGTTTTCAGCCCCTAATTGTACACTTCAGGTGAAAATGTCAAAATCTTCAAAATGAGCAAAAGCACAATGAAATTAATACTTGAATCATCTTCATTTTGCTAAAATACACTAATGACAGCAAAAAGTTTGAATCTACAACATTTAGTTAAGGTGTGAGAGCCAAAATGAACTTTTTATTGCTTTAAATGCATTTTCAGCCCGATTGTACACTTCAGGTGAAAATGTCAAAATCTTCAAAATGAGCAAAAGCACAATGAAATTAATGCTTGAATCATCTTCATTTTGCTAAAATACACTAATGACAGCAAAAAGTTTGAGTCTACAACATTTAGTTAAGGTGTGAGAGCCAAAATGAACTTTTTATGGCTTTAAATGCATTTTCAGCCCGATTGTACACTTCAGGTGAAAATTTCAAAATCTTCAAAATGAGCAAAAGCACAATAAAATTAATGCTTGAATCATCTTCATTTTGCTAACATACACTAATGACAGCAAAAAGTTTGAGTCTACAACATTTAGTTAAGGTGTGAGAGCCAAAATGAACTTTTTATGGCTTTAAATGCATTTTCAGCCTGATTGTACACTTCAGGTGAAAATGTCAAAATCTTCAAAATGAGCAAAAGCACAATGAAATTAATGCTTGAATCATCTTCATTTTGCTAAAATACACTAATGACAGCAAAAAGTTTGAGTCTACAACATTTAGTTAAGGTGTGAGAGCCAAAATGAACTTTTTATGGCTTTAAATGCATTTTCAGCCTGATTGTACACTTCAGGTGAAAATGTCAAAATCTTCAAAATGAGCAAAAGCACAATGAAATTAATGCTTGAATCATCTTCATTTTGCTAAAATACACTAATGACAGCAAAAAGTTTGAGTCTACAACATTTAGTTAAGGTGTGAGAGCCAAAATGAACTTTTTATGGCTTTAAATGCATTTTCAGCCTGATTGTACACTTCAGGTGAAAATGTCAAAATCTTCAAAATGAGCAAAAGCACAATGAAATTAATGCTTGAATCATCTTCATTTTGCTAAAATACACTAATGACAGCAAAAAGTTTGAGTCTACAACATTTAGTTAAGGTGTGAGAGCCAAAATGAACTTTTTATGGCTTTAAATGCATTTTCAGCCTGATTGTACACTTCAGGTGAAAATGTCAAAATCTTCAAAATGAGCAAAAGCACAATGAAATTAATGCTTGAATCATCTTCATTTTGCTAAAATACACTAATGACAGCAAAAAGTTTGAGTCTACAACATTTAGTTAAGGTGTGAGAGCCAAAATGAACTTTTTATGGCTTTAAATGCATTTTCAGCCTGATTGTACACTTCAGGTGAAAATGTCAAAATCTTCAAAATGAGCAAAAGCACAATGAAATTAATGCTTGAATCATCTTCATTTTGCTAAAATACACTAATGACAGCAAAAAGTTTGAGTCTACAACATTTAGTTAAGGTGTGAGAGCCAAAATGAACTTTTTATGGCTTTAAATGCATTTTCAGCCTGATTGTACACTTCAGGTGAAAATGTCAAAATCTTCAAAATGAGCAAAAGCACAATAAAATTAATGCTTGAATCATCTTCATTTTGCTAAAATATACTAATGACAGCAAAAAATTTGAGTCTACAACATTTAGTTAAGGTGTGAGAGCCAAAATGAACTTTTTATGGCTTTAAATGCATTTTCAGCCTGATTGTACACTTCAGGTGAAAATGTCAAAATCTTCAAAATGAGCAAAAGCACAATGAAATTAATGCTTGAATCATCTTCATTTTGCTAACATACACTAATGACAGCAAAAAGTTTGAGTCTACAACATTTAGTTAAGGTGTGAGAGCCAAAATGAACTTTTTATTGCTTTAAACGCGTTGTCAGCCCCTAATTGTACACTTCAGGTGAAAATGTCAAAATCTTCAAAATGAGCAAAAGCACAATGAAATTAATGCTTGAATCATCTTCATTTTGCTAAAATACACTAATGACAGCAAAAAGTTTGAGTCTACAACATTTAGTTAAGGTGTGAGAGCCAAAATGAACTTTTTATGGCTTTAAATGCATTTTCAGCCTGATTGTACACTTCAGGTGAAAATGTCAAAATCTTCAAAATGAGCAAAAGCACAATGAAATTAATGCTTGAATCATCTTCATTTTGCTAAAATACACTAATGACAGCAAAAAGTTTGAGTCTACAACATTTAGTTAAGGTGTGAGAGCCAAAATGAACTTTTTATGGCTTTAAATGCATTTTCAGCCTGATTGTACACTTCAGGTGAAAATGTCAAAATCTTCAAAATGAGCAAAAGCACAATGAAATTAATGCTTGAATCATCTTCATTTTGCTAACATACACTAATGACAGCAAAAAGTTTGAATCTACAACATTTAGTTAAGGTGTGAGAGCCAAAATGAACTTTTTATGGCTTTAAATGCATTTTCAGCCTGATTGT
>NW_028233514.1:77500-83746 GCF_054856555.1 Leptonotus elevatus | reverse complement strand
TAGACTTGCATGGCTTAATCTTTGAGACAAGCATATGCTACTGGCAGGATCAACCAGGTAGCCTCTGGCGCGGCCGCAGGCGGCGGGCGGGCGGCGCGAGGAGCGAGACCTTCGCCGCCGACGGGCGGTTCGGGTCGCGTCGCGGGCGCCGCCACCGCCGCCTGCCGGCCGGCTGGGGCGGACGGTGCCTTTTCGGGGGGGGGTTGCGCTATTGGAAGAACGATCGGGACGAGCAGATCGAGATCGCGGTAGAGGCCCACGCCGCGGTGGCATTGGGGCACGCACGCACGCACGCCTACTGGCCTCCCTCTCGAACCTCCGCGCGGCGCGCCAGGTGCTTCGGCCTCGCCATTTGTTTGAAGGGCATGAGAAACATAGTGCTTCCGGAGGCACCGCCGCCGCCTCCGGGCGCCAACCTCCCCCAGACTGGGCTCGCGCCTGTCGGGCGGGGGAGGGAGGGCCGGCGGGGCGCCGGGCTCCGTCGTAGGACGGCCGGGTGATGGCTTCGTAACCCCCCCGCCCCGGTTAAAGGGAGGGGGGGCGTACGTCGCCGGTTCGGGGGGCGTCTCGGCCTCGCTTCCAATCGGGCGCGCCGGGGCTGTGCGAGCGCCGGGCCGTCAAAGGCCGGCGTTCGCGGTGGCCGGGGCGCTGTAAGGCGACCCGCGAGCCGGAGGAGCCGCCCGCCCGAACACCGGCGCGAGGCCGGCCGGCGGGGGCCCTCCGAAGGCGGGTCTTGGATGCCGTTCGTACGTGGGAGAAGGTGCGGCGTGTCAGCGGGCGACGGCCTGCTGCCGAGGCTCCGGAGGCTCCGGGGGCGGCGCTCTGAAAATATCCGGAAGATCGGCCGACTTGGAAAAAAATTTGAGAACCGGGGCTGAGGAGGGGGAAAATCTGGCCAGGGAGGCCGACCCGAAGTGCCTCTAAGTCGGATAGGGATTGGGCGAAACTCCCTTGGAAGTGGCACTCTGAAAAAATTTCCAAGTTTGGCTGACTTAGAAAAAATTCGAGAACCAGGATGAGGAGGGGGAAAATGTGGCCAGTCAGGCCGACCCGAAGTGCCTCTTAGGCGGATAGGGGTTGGGCGAAACTCCCTTGAAAGTGGCACTCTGAAAAAATTTCCAAGTTTGGCTGACTTAGAAAAAATTCGAGAACCAGGATGAGGAGGGGGAAAATGTGGCCAGTCAGGCCGACCCGAAGTGCCTCTTAGGCGGATAGGGGTTGGGCGAAACTCCCTTGAAAGTGGCACTCTGAAAAAATTTCCAAGTTTGGCTGACTTAGAAAAAATTCGAGAACCAGGATGAGGAGGGGGAAAATGTGGCCAGTCAGGCCGACCCGAAGTGCCTCTTAGGCGGATAGGGGTTGGGCGAAACTCCCTTGAAAGTGGCACTCTGAAAAAATTTCCAAGTTTGGCTGACTTAGAAAAAATTCGAGAACCAGGATGAGGAGGGGGAAAATGTGGCCAGTCAGGCCGACCCGAAGTGCCTCTTAGGCGGATAGGGGTTGGGCGAAACTCCCTTGAAAGTGGCACTCTGAAAAAATTTCCAAGTTTGGCTGACTTAGAAAAAATTCGAGAACCAGGATGAGGAGGGGGAAAATGTGGCCAGTCAGGCCGACCTGAAGTGCCTCTTAGGCGGATAGGGGTGGGCGAAACTCCCTGAAAGTGGCACTCTGAAAAAATTTCCAAGTTTGGCTGACTTAGAAAAAATTCGAGAACCAGGATGAGGAGGGGAAAATGTGGCCAGTCAGGCCGACCCGAAGTGCCTCTTAGGCGGATAGGGGTTGGGCGAAACTCCCTTGAAAGTGGCACTCTGAAAAATTTCCAAGTTTGGCTGACTTAGAAAAAATTCGAGAACCAGGATGAGGAGGGGAAAATGTGGCCAGTCAGGCCGACCTGAAGTGCCTCTTAGGCGGATAGGGGTTGGGCGAAACTCCCTTGAAAGTGCACTCTGAAAATATTTCCAAGTTGGGCTGACTTAGAAAAAATTCGAGAACCAGGCTGAGGAGGGGACCATCTGCAAGGGAGTCCGACCTAAAGTGCATCTAAAGCGGATATGGGTTGGTCGAGCCTCCCTTGATTTGCCCTGGAGCTCCCACGTCTTAAAAAGGTCTCTCCTATAATTGTACACCAACCATTTTGAGGTTTGGGTGCAAACCTCTCGAATGGGGGACTCGGTCCCCTATCTACAGCGCCCCCTAATGACGACAGGTGGTACTGCGCCCCTGGTAGCCCGGCCATTGAAAATGAATGGGCCCATTCATTTCAATGGGGAATTTCGACCCCTGGTTGCCCGCCATTCATTTCAATGGGAATTTCGACCCTGGTCGCCCGCCATTCATTTCAATGGGGACTTTCGACCCCTGGTTGCCCGCCATTCATTTCAATGGGGGATTTCGACCCCTGGTCGCCCGCCATTCATTTCAATGGGGGATTTCGACCCCTGGTAGCCCGCCATCATTTCAATGGGGGACTTCGACCCCTGGTAGCCCGCCATTCATTTCAATGGGGGACTTGGACCCCTGGTAGCCCGCCATTCATTTCAATGGGGGATTTCGACCCCTGGTCGCCCGCCATTCATTTCAATGGGGGACTTGGACCCCTGGTAGCCCGCCATTCATTCAATGGGGGATTTCGACCCCCTGGTCGCCCGCCATTCATTTCAATGGGGGATTTCGACCCTGGTAGCCCGCCATTCATTTCAATGGGGGACTTCGACCCCTGGTTGCCCGCCATTCATTTCAATGGGGGATTTCGACCCCTGGTCGCCCGCCATTCATTTCAATGGGGGATTTCGACCCTGGTAGCCCGCCATTCATTTCATGGGGGACTTGGACCCCTGGTAGCCCGCCATTCATTTCAATGGGGGATTTCGACCCCTGGTAGCCCGCCATTCATTTCAATGGGGGACTTGACCCCTGGTAGCCCGCCATTCATTTCAATGGGGGATTTCGACCCCTGGTCGCCCGCCATTCATTTCAATGGGGGATTTCGACCCCTGGTAGCCCGCCATTCATTTCAATGGGGACTTCGACCCTGGTTGCCCGCCATTCATTTCAATGGGGGACTTCGACCCCTGGTTGCCCGCCATTCATTTCAATGGGGGACTTCGACCCCTGGTTGCCCGCCATTCATTTCAATGGGGGATTTCGACCCCTGGTCGCCCGCCATTCATTTCAATGGGGGACTTCGACCCCTGGTTGCCCGCCATTCATTTCAATGGGGATTTCGACCCCTGGTTGCCCGGCATTCGTTCCTATGTGGCGGGGATTTCAACCCCAGGTCGCCCTCGTGTGGTTCTTTTTGGCGCAGCTGACCGGCTCCGCTGCTCATGGAGGTTTGCTAGTGGAGGATAACCCCCTGCCTGGGCAACTCGAACGCCCGGCATTCGTTCCTATGTGGCGGGGGATTTCAACCCAGGTCGCCCTCGTGTGGTTCTTTTTGGCGCAGCTGACCGGGCTCCGCTGCTCATGGAGGTTTGCTAGTGGAGGATAACCCCCTGCCTGGGCAACTCGAACGCCCGGCATTCGTTCCTATGTGGCGGGGGATTTCAACCCCAGGTCGCCCTCGTGTGGTTCTTTTTGGCGCAGCTGACCGGGCTCCGCTGCTCATGGAGGTTTGCTAGTGGAGGATAACCCCTGCCTGGGCAACTCGAACGCCCGGCATTCGTTCCTATGTGGCGGGGATTTCAACCCCAGGTCGCCCTCGTGTGGTTCTTTTGGCGCAGCTGACGGGCTCCGCTGCTCATGGAGGTTTGCTAGTGGAGGATAACCCCCTGCCTGGGCAACTCGAACGCCCGGCTCCCCCCCGGTCCGCTGGAGCTCCTCCAACGGCCAGCAACAAGCCCCGAAGACGGGCGCGCCTCCCGCGGTCCGCTGGAGCTCCTCCAACGGCCAGCAACAAGCCCCGAAGACGGGCGCGCTCCCGCGGTCCGCTGGAGCTCCTCCAACGGCCAGCAACAAGCCCCGAAGACGGGCGCGCTCCCCCCGGTCCGCTGGAGCTCCGCCAACGGCCAGCAACAAGCCCCGAAGACGGGCGCGCTCCCCCCGGTCCGCCAACGGCCAGCAAACAAGCCCCGAAGACGGGCGCGCTCCCCGCGGTCCGCTGGAGCTCCTCCAACGGCCAGCAACAAGCCCCGAAGACGGGCGCGCTCCCCCCGGTCCGCTGGAGCTCCTCCAACGGCAGCAACAAGCCCCGAAGACGGGCGCGCTCCCCGCGGTCCGCTGGAGCTCCTCCAACGGCCAGCAACAAGCCCCGAAGACGGGCGCGCTCCCCGCGGTCCGCTGAGCTCCTCCAACGGCCGGCAACAAGCCCCGAAGACGGGCGCGCTCCCCCCGGTCCGCTGGAGCTCCGCCAACGGCCAGCAACAAGCCCCGAAGACGGGCGCGCTCCCCCCGGTCCGCCAACGGCCAGCAACAAGCCCCGAAGACGGGCGCGCTCCCGCGCGTCCGCTGGAGCTCCTCCAACGGCCAGCAACAAGCCCCGAAGACGGGCGCGCTCCCCGCGGTCCGCTGGAGCTCCTCCAACGGCCAGCAACAAGCCCCGAAGACGGCGCGCTCCCCCGGTCCGCTGGAGCTCCTCCAACGGCCAGCAACAAGCCCCGAAGACGGGCGCGCTCCCCGCGGTCCGCTGGAGCTCCTCCAACGGCCAGCAACAAGCCCCGAAGACGGGCGCGCTCCCCGCGGTCCGCTGGAGCTCCTCCAACGGCCGGCAACAAGCCCCGAAGACGGGCGCGCTCCCCCCGGTCCGCTGGAGCTCCGCCAACGGCCAGCAACAAGCCCCGAAGACGGGCGCGCTCCCCCCGGTCCGCCAACGGCCAGCAACAAGCCCCGAAGACGGGCGCGCTCCCCGCGGTCCGCTGGAGCTCCTCCAACGGCCAGCAACAAGCCCCGAAGACGGGCGCGCTCCCCGCGGTCCGCTGGAGCTCCTCCAACGGCCAGCAACAAGCCCCGAAGACGGGCGCGCTCCCCCCGGTCCGCTGGAGCTCCTCCAACGGCCAGCAACAAGCCCCGAAGACGGGCGCGCTCCCCGCGGTCCGCTGGAGCTCCTCCAACGGCCAGCAACAAGCCCCGAAGACGGGCGCGCTCCCCGCGGTCCGCTGGAGCTCCTCCAACGGCCGGCAACAAGCCCCGAAGACGGGCGCGCTCCCCCCGGTCCGCTGGAGCTCCGCCAACGGCCAGCAACAAGCCCCGAAGACGGGCGCGCTCCCCCCGGTCCGCCAACGGCCAGCAACAAGCCCCGAAGACGGGCGCGCTCCCCGCGGTCCGCTGGAGCTCCTCCAACGGCCAGCAACAAGCCCCGAAGACGGGCGCGCTCCCCCCGGTCCGCTGGAGCTCCTCCAACGGCCAGCAACAAGCCCCGAAGACGGGCGCGCTCCCCGCGGTCCGCTGGAGCTCCTCCAACGGCCAGCAACAAGCCCCGAAGACGGGCGCGCTCCCCGCGGTCCGCTGGAGCTCCTCCAACGGCCAGCAACAAGCCCCGAAGACGGGCGCGCTCCCCCCCGGTCCGCTGGAGCTCCGCCAACGGCCAGCAACAAGCCCCGAAGACGGGCGCGCTCCCCCCGGTCCGCTGGAGCTCCTCCAACGGCCAGCAACAAGCCCCGAAGACGGGCGCGCTCCCCCCGGTCCGCTGGAGCTCCTCCAACGGCCAGCAACAAGCCCCGAAGACGGGCGCGCTCCCCGCGGTCCGCTGGAGCTCCTCCAACGGCCAGCAACAAGCCTCGAAGACGGGCGCGCTCCCCGCGGTCCGCTGGAGCTCCGCCAACGGCCAGCAACAAGCCCCGAAGACGGGCGCGCTCCCCGCGGTCCGCTGGAGCTCCTCCAACGGCCAGCAACAAGCCCCGAAGACGGGCGCGCTCCCCCCGGTCCGCTGGAGCTCCGCCAACGGCCAGCAACAAGCCCCGAAGACGGGCGCGCTCCCCCCGGTCCGCTGGAGCTCCTCCAACGGCCAGCAACAAGCCCCGAAGACGGGCGCGCTCCCCCCGGTCCGCTGGAGCTCCTCCAACGGCCAGCAACAAGCCCCGAAGACGGGCGCGCTCCCCGCGGTCCGCTGGAGCTCCTCCAACGGCCAGCAACAAGCCTCGAAGACGGGCGCGCTCCCCGCGGTCCGCTGGAGCTCCGCCAACGGCCAGCAACAAGCCCCGAAGACGGGCGCGCTCCCCGCGGTCCGCTGGAGCTCCGCCAACGGCCAGCAACAAGCCCCGAAGACGGGCGCGCTCCCCGCGGTCCGCTGGAGCTCCTCCAACGGCCGGC
>NW_028233514.1:62500-67500 GCF_054856555.1 Leptonotus elevatus | reverse complement strand
GTTTGGCTGACTTAGAAAAAATTCGAGAACCAGGATGAGGAGGGGGAAAATGTGGCCAGTCAGGCCGACCCGAAGTGCCTCTTAGGCGGATAGGGGTTGGGCGAAACTCCCTTGAAAGTGGCACTCTGAAAAAATTTCCAAGTTTGGCTGACTTAGAAAAAATTCGAGAACCAGGATGAGGAGGGGGGAAATGTGGCCAGTCAGGCCGACCCGAAGTGCCTCTTAGGCGGATAGGGGTTGGGCGAAACTCCCTTGAAAGTGGCACTCTGAAAAAATTCCAAGTTTGGCTGACTTAGAAAAAATTCGAGAACCAGGATGAGGAGGGGGAAAATGTGGCCAGTCAGGCCGACCCGAAGTGCCTCTTAGGCGGATAGGGGTTGGGCGAAACTCCCTTGAAAGTGGCACTCTGAAAAAATTTCCAAGTTTGGCTGACTTAGAAAAAATTCGAGAACCAGGATGAGGAGGGGGAAAATGTGGCCAGTCAGGCCGACCCGAAGTGCCTCTTAGGCGGATAGGGGTTGGGCGAAACTCCCTTGAAAGTGGCACTCTGAAAAAATTTCCAAGTTTGGCTGACTTAGAAAAAATTCGAGAACCAGGATGAGGAGGGGGAAAATGTGGCCAGTCAGGCCGACCTGAAGTGCCTCTTAGGCGGATAGGGGTTGGGCGAAACTCCCTTGAAAGTGGCACTCTGAAAATATTTCCAAGTTGGGCTGACTTAGAAAAAATTCGAGAACCAGGCTGAGGAGGGGACCATCTGGCAAGGGAGTCCGACCTAAAGTGCATCTAAAGCGGATATGGGTTGGTCGAGCCTCCCTTGATTTGCCCTGGAGCTCCCACGTCTTAAAAAGGTCTCTCCTATAATTGTACACCAACCATTTTGAGGTTTGGGTGCAAACCTCTCGAATGGGGGGACTCGGTCCCCTATCTACAGCGCCCCTAATGACGACAGGTGGTACTGCGCCCCTGGTAGCCCGGCCATTGAAAATGAATGGGCCCATTCATTTCAATGGGGAATTTCGACCCCTGGTTGCCCGCCATTCATTTCAATGGGGAATTTCGACCCCTGGTCGCCCGCCATTCATTTCAATGGGGACTTTCGACCCCTGGTTGCCCGCCATTCATTTCAATGGGGGATTTCGACCCCTGGTCGCCCGCCATTCATTTCAATGGGGGATTTCGACCCCTGGTAGCCCGCCATTCATTTCAATGGGGGACTTCGACCCCTGGTAGCCCGCCATTCATTTCAATGGGGGACTTGGACCCCTGGTAGCCCGCCATTCATTTCAATGGGGGATTTCGACCCCTGGTCGCCCGCCATTCATTTCAATGGGGGATTTCGACCCCTGGTAGCCCGCCATTCATTTCAATGGGGGACTTCGACCCCTGGTTGCCCGCCATTCATTTCAATGGGGGATTTCGACCCCTGGTCGCCCGCCATTCATTTCAATGGGGGATTTCGACCCCTGGTCGCCCGCCATTCATTTCAATGGGGGATTTCGACCCCTGGTAGCCCGCCATTCATTTCAATGGGGGACTTCGACCCCTGGTAGCCCGCCATTCATTTCAATGGGGGACTTGGACCCCTGGTAGCCCGCCATTCATTTCAATGGGGGACTTCGACCCCTGGTTGCCCGCCATTCATTTCAATGGGGGACTTCGACCCCTGGTTGCCCGCCATTCATTTCAATGGGGGATTTCGACCCCTGGTCGCCCGCCATTCATTTCAATGGGGGATTTCGACCCCTGGTAGCCCGCCATTCATTTCAATGGGGGACTTCGACCCCTGGTTGCCCGCCATTCATTTCAATGGGGGACTTCGACCCCTGGTTGCCCGCCATTCATTTCAATGGGGGATTTCGACCCCTGGTCGCCCGCCATTCATTTCAATGGGGGATTTCGACCCCTGGTAACCCGCCATTCATTTCAATGGGGGACTTCGACCCCTGGTTGCCCGCCATTCATTTCAATGGGGGACTTCGACCCCTGGTTGCCCGCCATTCATTTCAATGGGGGATTTCGACCCCTGGTTGCCCGGCATTCGTTCCTATGTGGCGGGGGATTTCAACCCCAGGTCGCCCTCGTGTGGTTCTTTTTGGCGCAGCTGACGGGCTCCGCTGCTCGTGGAGGTTTGCTAGTGGAGGATAACCCCCTGCCTGGGCAACTCGAACGCCCGGCATTCGTTCCTATGTGGCGGGGGATTTCAACCCCAGGTCGCCCTCGTGTGGTTCTTTTTGGCGCAGCTGACGGGCTCCGCTGCTCATGGAGGTTTGCTAGTGGAGGATAACCCCCTGCCTGGGCAACTCGAACGCCCGGCATTCGTTCCTATGTGGCGGGGGATTTCAACCCCAGGCCGCCCTCGTGTGGTTCTTTTTGGCGCAGCTGACGGGCTCCGCTGCTCATGGAGGTTTGCTAGTGGAGGATAACCCCCTGCCTGGGCAACTCGAACGCCCGGCTCCCCCCCGGTCCGCTGGAGCTCCTCCAACGGCCAGCAACAAGCCCCGAAGACGGGCGCGCTCCCCGCGGTCCGCTGGAGCTCCTCCAACGGCCAGCAACAAGCCCCGAAGACGGGCGCGCTCCCCGCGGTCCGCTGGAGCTCCTCCAACGGCCAGCAACAAGCCCCGAAGACGGGCGCGCTCCCCCCGGTCCGCTGGAGCTCCGCCAACGGCCAGCAACAAGCCCCGAAGACGGGCGCGCTCCCCCCGGTCCGCTGGAGCTCCTCCAACGGCCAGCAACAAGCCCCGAAGACGGGCGCGCTCCCCCCGGTCCGCTGGAGCTCCTCCAACGGCCAGCAACAAGCCCCGAAGACGGGCGCGCTCCCCGCGGTCCGCTGGAGCTCCTCCAACGGCCAGCAACAAGCCCCGAAGACGGACGCGCTCCCCCCGGTCCGCTGGAGCTCCGCCAACGGCCAGCAACAAGCCCCGAAGACGGGCGCGCTCCCCGCGGTCCGCTGGAGCTCCTCCAACGGCCAGCAACAAGCCCCGAAGACGGGCGCGCTCCCCCCGGTCCGCTGGAGCTCCGCCAACGGCCAGCAACAAGCCCCGAAGACGGGCGCGCTCCCCCCGGTCCGCTGGAGCTCCTCCAACGGCCAGCAACAAGCCCCGAAGACGGGCGCGCTCCCCCCGGTCCGCTGGAGCTCCTCCAACGGCCAGCAACAAGCCCCGAAGACGGGCGCGCTCCCCGCGGTCCGCTGGAGCTCCTCCAACGGCCAGCAACAAGCCCCGAAGACGGGCGCGCTCCCCGCGGTCCGCTGGAGCTCCGCCAACGGCCAGCAACAAGCCCCGAAGACGGGCGCGCTCCCCGCGGTCCGCTGGAGCTCCTCCAACGGCCAGCAACAAGCCCCGAAGACGGACGCGCTCCCCCCGGTCCGCTGGAGCTCCTCCAACGGCCAGCAACAAGCCCCGAAGACGGGCGCGCTCCCCGCGGTCCGCTGGAGCTCCTCCAACGGCCAGCAACAAGCCCCGAAGACGGGCGCGCTCCCCCCGGTCCGCTGGAGCTCCTCCAACGGCCAGCAACAAGCCCCGAAGACGGGCGCGCTCCCCGCGGTCCGCTGGAGCTCCTCCAACGGCCAGCAACAAGCCCCGAAGACGGGCGCGCTCCCCGCGGTCCGCTGGAGCTCCGCCAACGGCCAGCAACAAGCCCCGAAGACGGGCGCGCTCCCCGCGGTCCGCTGGAGCTCCTCCAACGGCCAGCAACAAGCCCCGAAGACGGGCGCGCTCCCCCCGGTCCGCTGGAGCTCCTCCAACGGCCAGCAACAAGCCCCGAAGACGGGCGCGCTCCCCCCGGTCCGCTGGAGCTCCTCCAACGGCCAGCAACAAGCCCCGAAGACGGGCGCGCTCCCCCCGGTCCGCTGGAGCTCCTCCAACGGCCAGCAACAAGCCCCGAAGACGGGCGCGCTCCCCGCGGTCCGCTGGAGCTCCTCCAACGGCCAGCAACAAGCCCCGAAGACGGACGCGCTCCCCCCGGTCCGCTGGAGCTCCGCCAACGGCCAGCAACAAGCCCCGAAGACGGGCGCGCTCCCCGCGGTCCGCTGGAGCTCCTCCAACGGCCAGCAACAAGCCCCGAAGACGGGCGCGCTCCCCCCGGTCCGCTGGAGCTCCGCCAACGGCCAGCAACAAGCCCCGAAGACGGGCGCGCTCCCCCCGGTCCGCTGGAGCTCCTCCAACGGCCAGCAACAAGCCCCGAAGACGGGCGCGCTCCCCCCGGTCCGCTGGAGCTCCTCCAACGGCCAGCAACAAGCCCCGAAGACGGGCGCGCTCCCCGCGGTCCGCTGGAGCTCCTCCAACGGCCAGCAACAAGCCCCGAAGACGGGCGCGCTCCCCGCGGTCCGCTGGAGCTCCGCCAACGGCCAGCAACAAGCCCCGAAGACGGGCGCGCTCCCCGCGGTCCGCTGGAGCTCCTCCAACGGCCAGCAACAAGCCCCGAAGACGGACGCGCTCCCCCCGGTCCGCTGGAGCTCCTCCAACGGCCAGCAACAAGCCCCGAAGACGGGCGCGCTCCCCGCGGTCCGCTGGAGCTCCGCCAACGGCCAGCAACAAGCCCCGAAGACGGGCGCGCTCCCCGCGGTCCGCTGGAGCTCCTCCAACGGCCAGCAACAAGCCCCGAAGACGGGCGCGCTCCCCCCGGTCCGCTGGAGCTCCTCCAACGGCCAGCAACAAGCCCCGAAGACGGGCGCGCTCCCCCCGGTCCGCTGGAGCTCCTCCAACGGCCAGCAACAAGCCCCGAAGACTGGGCGCGCTCCCCCCGGTCCGCTGGAGCTCCTCCAACGGCCAGCAACAAGCCCCGAAGACGGGCGCGCTCCCCGCGGTCCGCTGGAGCTCCTCCAACGGCCAGCAACAAGCCCCGAAGACGGGCGCGCTCCCCGCGGTCCGCTGGAGCTCCGCCAACGGCCAGCAACAAGCCCCGAAGACGGGCGCGCTCCCCGCGGTCCGCTGGAGCTCCTCCAACGGCCAGCAACAAGCCCCGAAGACGGGCGCGCTCCCCCCGGTCCGCTGGAGCTCCTC
>NW_028233514.1:47500-52500 GCF_054856555.1 Leptonotus elevatus | reverse complement strand
ATTCGAGAACCAGGATGAGGAGGGGGAAAATGTGGGCCAGTCAGGCCGACCCGAAGTGCCTCTTAGGCGGATAGGGGTTGGGCGAAACTCCCTTGAAAGTGGCACTCTGAAAAAATTTCCAAGTTTGGCTGACTTAGAAAAAATTCGAGAACCAGGATGAGGAGGGGGAAAATGTGGCCAGTCAGGCCGACCCGAAGTGCCTCTTAGGCGGATAGGGGTTGGGCGAAACTCCCTTGAAAGTGGCACTCTGAAAAAATTTCCAAGTTTGGCTGACTTAGAAAAAATTCGAGAACCAGGATGAGGAGGGGGAAAATGTGGCCAGTCAGGCCGACCTGAAGTGCCTCTTAGGCGGATAGGGGTTGGGCGAAACTCCCTTGAAAGTGGCACTCTGAAAAAATTTCCAAGTTTGGCTGACTTAGAAAAAATTCGAGAACCAGGATGAGGAGGGGGGAAATGTGGCCAGTCAGGCCGACCCGAAGTGCCTCTTAGGCGGATAGGGGTTGGGCGAAACTCCCTTGAAAGTGGCACTCTGAAAAAATTTCCAAGTTTGGCTGACTTAGAAAAAATTCGAGAACCAGGATGAGGAGGGGGAAAATGTGGCCAGTCAGGCCGACCCGAAGTGCCTCTTAGGCGGATAGGGGTTGGGCGAAACTCCCTTGAAAGTGGCACTCTGAAAAAATTTCCAAGTTGGCTGACTTAGAAAAAAATTCGAGAACCAGGATGAGGAGGGGGAAAATGTGGCCAGTCAGGCCGACCTGAAGTGCCTCTTAGGCGGATAGGGGTTGGGCGAAACTCCCTTGAAAGTGGCACTCTGAAAATATTTCCAAGTTGGGCTGACTTAGAAAAAATTCGAGAACCAGGATGAGGAGGGGGGAAAATGTGGCCAGTCAGGCCGACCTGAAGTGCCTCTTAGGCGGATAAGGGTTGGGCGAAACTCCCTTGAAAGTGGCACTCTGAAAAAATTTCCAAGTTTGGCTGACTTAGAAAAAATTCGAGAACCAGGATGAGGAGGGGGAAAATGTGGCCAGTCAGGCCGACCCGAAGTGCCTCTTAGGCGGATAGGGGTTGGGCGAAACTCCCTTGAAAGTGGCACTCTGAAAAAATTTCCAAGTTTGGCTGACTTAGAAAAAATTCGAGAACCAGGATGAGGAGGGGGAAAATGTGGCCAGTCAGGCCGACCCGAAGTGCCAGCGCCCCTAATGACGACAGGTGGTACTGCGCCCCTGGTAGCCCGGCCATTGAAAATGAATGGGCCCATTCATTTCAATGGGGAATTTCGACCCCTGGTTGCCCGCCATTCATTTCAATGGGGAATTTCGACCCCTGGTCGCCCGCCATTCATTTCAATGGGGACTTTCGACCCCTGGTTGCCCGCCATTCATTTCAATGGGGGATTTCGACCCCTGGTCGCCCGCCATTCATTTCAATGGGGGATTTCGACCCCTGGTAGCCCGCCATTCATTTCAATGGGGGACTTCGACCCCTGGTAGCCCGCCATTCATTTCAATGGGGGACTTGGACCCCTGGTAGCCCGCCATTCATTTCAATGGGGGATTTCGACCCCTGGTCGCCCGCCATTCATTTCAATGGGGGATTTCGACCCCTGGTAGCCCGCCATTCATTTCAATGGGGGACTTCGACCCCTGGTTGCCCGCCATTCATTTCAATGGGGGATTTCGACCCCTGGTCGCCCGCCATTCATTTCAATGGGGGATTTCGACCCCTGGTCGCCCGCCATTCATTTCAATGGGGGATTTCGACCCCTGGTAGCCCGCCATTCATTTCAATGGGGGACTTCGACCCCTGGTAGCCCGCCATTCATTTCAATGGGGGACTTGGACCCCTGGTAGCCCGCCATTCATTTCAATGGGGGACTTCGACCCCTGGTTGCCCGCCATTCATTTCAATGGGGGACTTCGACCCCTGGTTGCCCGCCATTCATTTCAATGGGGGATTTCGACCCCTGGTCGCCCGCCATTCATTTCAATGGGGGATTTCGACCCCTGGTAGCCCGCCATTCATTTCAATGGGGGACTTCGACCCCTGGTTGCCCGCCATTCATTTCAATGGGGGACTTCGACCCCTGGTTGCCCGCCATTCATTTCAATGGGGGATTTCGACCCCTGGTCGCCCGCCATTCATTTCAATGGGGGATTTCGACCCCTGGTAACCCGCCATTCATTTCAATGGGGGACTTCGACCCCTGGTTGCCCGCCATTCATTTCAATGGGGGACTTCGACCCCTGGTTGCCCGCCATTCATTTCAATGGGGGATTTCGACCCCTGGTTGCCCGGCATTCGTTCCTATGTGGCGGGGGATTTCAACCCCAGGTCGCCCTCGTGTGGTTCTTTTTGGCGCAGCTGACGGGCTCCGCTGCTCGTGGAGGTTTGCTAGTGGAGGATAACCCCCTGCCTGGGCAACTCGAACGCCCGGCATTCGTTCCTATGTGGCGGGGGATTTCAACCCCAGGTCGCCCTCGTGTGGTTCTTTTTGGCGCAGCTGACGGGCTCCGCTGCTCATGGAGGTTTGCTAGTGGAGGATAACCCCCTGCCTGGGCAACTCGAACGCCCGGCATTCGTTCCTATGTGGCGGGGGATTTCAACCCCAGGCCGCCCTCGTGTGGTTCTTTTTGGCGCAGCTGACGGGCTCCGCTGCTCATGGAGGTTTGCTAGTGGAGGATAACCCCCTGCCTGGGCAACTCGAACGCCCGGCTCCCCCCCGGTCCGCTGGAGCTCCTCCAACGGCCAGCAACAAGCCCCGAAGACGGGCGCGCTCCCCGCGGTCCGCTGGAGCTCCTCCAACGGCCAGCAACAAGCCCCGAAGACGGGCGCGCTCCCCGCGGTCCGCTGGAGCTCCTCCAACGGCCAGCAACAAGCCCCGAAGACGGGCGCGCTCCCCCCGGTCCGCTGGAGCTCCGCCAACGGCCAGCAACAAGCCCCGAAGACGGGCGCGCTCCCCCCGGTCCGCTGGAGCTCCTCCAACGGCCAGCAACAAGCCCCGAAGACGGGCGCGCTCCCCCCGGTCCGCTGGAGCTCCTCCAACGGCCAGCAACAAGCCCCGAAGACGGGCGCGCTCCCCGCGGTCCGCTGGAGCTCCTCCAACGGCCAGCAACAAGCCCCGAAGACGGACGCGCTCCCCCCGGTCCGCTGGAGCTCCGCCAACGGCCAGCAACAAGCCCCGAAGACGGGCGCGCTCCCCGCGGTCCGCTGGAGCTCCTCCAACGGCCAGCAACAAGCCCCGAAGACGGGCGCGCTCCCCCCGGTCCGCTGGAGCTCCGCCAACGGCCAGCAACAAGCCCCGAAGACGGGCGCGCTCCCCCCGGTCCGCTGGAGCTCCTCCAACGGCCAGCAACAAGCCCCGAAGACGGGCGCGCTCCCCCCGGTCCGCTGGAGCTCCTCCAACGGCCAGCAACAAGCCCCGAAGACGGGCGCGCTCCCCGCGGTCCGCTGGAGCTCCTCCAACGGCCAGCAACAAGCCCCGAAGACGGGCGCGCTCCCCGCGGTCCGCTGGAGCTCCGCCAACGGCCAGCAACAAGCCCCGAAGACGGGCGCGCTCCCCGCGGTCCGCTGGAGCTCCTCCAACGGCCAGCAACAAGCCCCGAAGACGGACGCGCTCCCCCCGGTCCGCTGGAGCTCCTCCAACGGCCAGCAACAAGCCCCGAAGACGGGCGCGCTCCCCGCGGTCCGCTGGAGCTCCTCCAACGGCCAGCAACAAGCCCCGAAGACGGGCGCGCTCCCCCCGGTCCGCTGGAGCTCCTCCAACGGCCAGCAACAAGCCCCGAAGACGGGCGCGCTCCCCGCGGTCCGCTGGAGCTCCTCCAACGGCCAGCAACAAGCCCCGAAGACGGGCGCGCTCCCCGCGGTCCGCTGGAGCTCCGCCAACGGCCAGCAACAAGCCCCGAAGACGGGCGCGCTCCCCGCGGTCCGCTGGAGCTCCTCCAACGGCCAGCAACAAGCCCCGAAGACGGGCGCGCTCCCCCCGGTCCGCTGGAGCTCCTCCAACGGCCAGCAACAAGCCCCGAAGACGGGCGCGCTCCCCCCGGTCCGCTGGAGCTCCTCCAACGGCCAGCAACAAGCCCCGAAGACGGGCGCGCTCCCCCCGGTCCGCTGGAGCTCCTCCAACGGCCAGCAACAAGCCCCGAAGACGGGCGCGCTCCCCGCGGTCCGCTGGAGCTCCTCCAACGGCCAGCAACAAGCCCCGAAGACGGACGCGCTCCCCCCGGTCCGCTGGAGCTCCGCCAACGGCCAGCAACAAGCCCCGAAGACGGGCGCGCTCCCCGCGGTCCGCTGGAGCTCCTCCAACGGCCAGCAACAAGCCCCGAAGACGGGCGCGCTCCCCCCGGTCCGCTGGAGCTCCGCCAACGGCCAGCAACAAGCCCCGAAGACGGGCGCGCTCCCCCCGGTCCGCTGGAGCTCCTCCAACGGCCAGCAACAAGCCCCGAAGACGGGCGCGCTCCCCCCGGTCCGCTGGAGCTCCTCCAACGGCCAGCAACAAGCCCCGAAGACGGGCGCGCTCCCCGCGGTCCGCTGGAGCTCCTCCAACGGCCAGCAACAAGCCCCGAAGACGGGCGCGCTCCCCGCGGTCCGCTGGAGCTCCGCCAACGGCCAGCAACAAGCCCCGAAGACGGGCGCGCTCCCCGCGGTCCGCTGGAGCTCCTCCAACGGCCAGCAACAAGCCCCGAAGACGGACGCGCTCCCCCCGGTCCGCTGGAGCTCCTCCAACGGCCAGCAACAAGCCCCGAAGACGGGCGCGCTCCCCGCGGTCCGCTGGAGCTCCGCCAACGGCCAGCAACAAGCCCCGAAGACGGGCGCGCTCCCCGCGGTCCGCTGGAGCTCCTCCAACGGCCAGCAACAAGCCCCGAAGACGGGCGCGCTCCCCCCGGTCCGCTGGAGCTCCTCCAACGGCCAGCAACAAGCCCCGAAGACGGGCGCGCTCCCCCCGGTCCGCTGGAGCTCCTCCAACGGCCAGCAACAAGCCCCGAAGACGGGCGCGCTCCCCC
>NW_028233514.1:32500-37500 GCF_054856555.1 Leptonotus elevatus | reverse complement strand
AATCTGGCCAGGGAGGCCGACCCGAAGTGCCTCTAAGTCGGATAGGGATTGGGCGAAACTCCCTTGGAAGTGGCACTCTGAAAAAATTTCCAAGTTTGGCTGACTTAGAAAAAATTCGAGAACCAGGATGAGGAGGGGGAAAATGTGGCCAGTCAGGCCGACCCGAAGTGCCTCTTAGGCGGATAGGGGTTGGGCGAAACTCCCTTGAAAGTGGCACTCTGAAAAAATTTCCAAGTTTGGCTGACTTAGAAAAAATTCGAGAACCAGGATGAGGAGGGGGAAAATGTGGCCAGTCAGGCCGACCCGAAGTGCCTCTTAGGCGGATAGGGGTTGGGCGAAACTCCCTTGAAAGTGGCACTCTGAAAAAATTTCCAAGTTTGGCTGACTTAGAAAAAATTCGAGAACCAGGATGAGGAGGGGGAAAATGTGGCCAGTCAGGCCGACCCGAAGTGCCTCTTAGGCGGATAGGGGTTGGGCGAAACTCCCTTGAAAGTGGCACTCTGAAAAAATTTCCAAGTTTGGCTGACTTAGAAAAAATTCGAGAACCAGGATGAGGAGGGGGAAAATGTGGCCAGTCAGGCCGACCCGAAGTGCCTCTTAGGCGGATAGGGGTTGGGCGAAACTCCCTTGAAAGTGGCACTCTGAAAAAATTTCCAAGTTTGGCTGACTTAGAAAAAATTCGAGAACCAGGATGAGGAGGGGGAAAATGTGGCCAGTCAGGCCGACCCGAAGTGCCTCTTAGGCGGATAGGGGTTGGGCGAAACTCCCTTGAAAGTGGCACTCTGAAAAAATTTCCAAGTTTGGCTGACTTAGAAAAAATTCGAGAACCAGGATGAGGAGGGGGAAAATGTGGCCAGTCAGGCCGACCTGAAGTGCCTCTTAGGCGGATAGGGGTTGGGCGAAACTCCCTTGAAAGTGGCACTCTGAAAAAATTTCCAAGTTTGGCTGACTTAGAAAAAATTCGAGAACCAGGATGAGGAGGGGGAAAATGTGGCCAGTCAGGCCGACCCGAAGTGCCTCTTAGGCGGATAGGGGTTGGGCGAAACTCCCTTGAAAGTGGCACTCTGAAAAAATTTCCAAGTTTGGCTGACTTAGAAAAAATTCGAGAACCAGGATGAGGAGGGGGAAAATGTGGCCAGTCAGGCCGACCTGAAGTGCCTCTTAGGCGGATAGGGGTTGGGCGAAACTCCCTTGAAAGTGGCACTCTGAAAATATTTCCAAGTTGGGCTGACTTAGAAAAAATTCGAGAACCAGGCTGAGGAGGGGACCATCTGGCAAGGGAGTCCGACCTAAAGTGCATCTAAAGCGGATATGGGTTGGTCGAGCCTCCCTTGATTTGCCCTGGAGCTCCCACGTCTTAAAAAGGTCTCTCCTATAATTGTACACCAACCATTTTGAGGTTTGGGTGCAAACCTCTCGAATGGGGGGACTCGGTCCCCTATCTACAGCGCCCCTAATGACGACAGGTGGTACTGCGCCCCTGGTAGCCCGGCCATTGAAAATGAATGGGCCCATTCATTTCAATGGGGAATTTCGACCCCTGGTTGCCCGCCATTCATTTCAATGGGGAATTTCGACCCCTGGTCGCCCGCCATTCATTTCAATGGGGACTTTCGACCCCTGGTTGCCCGCCATTCATTTCAATGGGGGATTTCGACCCCTGGTCGCCCGCCATTCATTTCAATGGGGGATTTCGACCCCTGGTAGCCCGCCATTCATTTCAATGGGGGACTTCGACCCCTGGTAGCCCGCCATTCATTTCAATGGGGGACTTGGACCCCTGGTAGCCCGCCATTCATTTCAATGGGGGATTTCGACCCCTGGTCGCCCGCCATTCATTTCAATGGGGGATTTCGACCCCTGGTAGCCCGCCATTCATTTCAATGGGGGACTTCGACCCCTGGTTGCCCGCCATTCATTTCAATGGGGGATTTCGACCCCTGGTCGCCCGCCATTCATTTCAATGGGGGATTTCGACCCCTGGTCGCCCGCCATTCATTTCAATGGGGGATTTCGACCCCTGGTAGCCCGCCATTCATTTCAATGGGGGACTTCGACCCCTGGTAGCCCGCCATTCATTTCAATGGGGGACTTGGACCCCTGGTAGCCCGCCATTCATTTCAATGGGGGACTTCGACCCCTGGTTGCCCGCCATTCATTTCAATGGGGGACTTCGACCCCTGGTTGCCCGCCATTCATTTCAATGGGGGATTTCGACCCCTGGTCGCCCGCCATTCATTTCAATGGGGGATTTCGACCCCTGGTAGCCCGCCATTCATTTCAATGGGGGACTTCGACCCCTGGTTGCCCGCCATTCATTTCAATGGGGGACTTCGACCCCTGGTTGCCCGCCATTCATTTCAATGGGGGATTTCGACCCCTGGTCGCCCGCCATTCATTTCAATGGGGGATTTCGACCCCTGGTAACCCGCCATTCATTTCAATGGGGGACTTCGACCCCTGGTTGCCCGCCATTCATTTCAATGGGGGACTTCGACCCCTGGTTGCCCCGCCATTCATTTCAATGGGGGATTTCGACCCCTGGTTGCCCGGCATTCGTTCCTATGTGGCGGGGGATTTCAACCCCAGGTCGCCCTCGTGTGGTTCTTTTTGGCGCAGCTGACGGGCTCCGCTGCTCATGGAGGTTTGCTAGTGGAGGATAACCCCCTGCCTGGGCAACTCGAACGCCCGGCATTCGTTCCTATGTGGCGGGGGGATTTCAACCCCAGGCCGCCCTCGTGTGGTTCTTTTTGGCGCAGCTGACGGGCTCCGCTGCTCATGGAGGTTTGCTAGTGGAGGATAACCCCCCTGCCTGGGCAACTCGAACGCCCCGGCATTCGTTCCTATGTGGCGGGGGATTTCAACCCCAGGCCGCCCTCGTGTGGTTCTTTTTGGCGCAGCTGACGGGCTCCGCTGCTCATGGAGGTTTGCTAGTGGAGGATAACCCCCTGCCTGGGCAACTCGAACGCCCGGCATTCGTTCCTATGTGGCGGGGGATTTCAACCCCAGGCCGCCCTCGTGTGGTTCTTTTTGGCGCAGCTGACGGGCTCCGCTGCTCATGGAGGTTTGCTAGTGGAGGATAACCCCCTGCCTGGGCAACTCGAACGCCCGGCATTCGTTCCTATGTGGCGGGGGATTTCAACCCCAGGTCGCCCTCGTGTGGTTCTTTTTGGCGCAGCTGACGGGCTCCGCTGCTCATGGAGGTTTGCTAGTGGAGGATAACCCCCTGCCTGGGCAACTCGAACGCCCGGCATTCGTTCCTATGTGGCGGGGGATTTCAACCCCAGGTCGCCCTCGTGTGGTTCTTTTTGGCGCAGCTGACGGGCTCCGCTGCTCATGGAGGTTTGCTAGTGGAGGATAACCCCCTGCCTGGGCAACTCGAACGCCCTGCATTCGTTCCTATGTGGCGGGGGATTTCAACCCCAGGTCGCCCTCGTGTGGTTCTTTTTGGCGCAGCTGACGGGCTCCGCTGCTCATGGAGGTTTGCTAGTGGAGGATAACCCCCTGCCTGGGGCAACTCGAACGCCCGGCTCCCCCCCGGTCCGCTGAGCTCCTCCAACGGCCAGCAACAAGCCCCGAAGACGGGGCGCGCTCCCCGCGGTCCGCTGGAGCTCCTCCAACCGGCCAGCAACAAGCCACCGAAGACGGGCGCGCTCCCCGCGGTCCGCTGGAGCTCCTTCCAACGGCCAGCAACAAGCCCCGAAGACAGGGCGCGCTCCCCCCCGGTCCGCTGGAGCTCCGCCAACGGCCAGCAAACAAGCCCCGAAGACGGGCGCCGCTCCCCCCGGTCCGCCAAACGGCCAGCAACAAGCCCCGAAGACGGGCGCGCTCCCCGCCGGTCCGCTGGAGCTCCTCCAACGGCCAGCAACAAGCCCCGAAGACGGGCGCGCTCCCCCCGGTCCGCTGGAGCTCCTCCAACGGCCAGCAACAAGCCCCGAAGACGGGCGCGCTCCCCGCGGTCCGCTGGAGCTCCTCCAACGGCCAGCAACAAGCCCCGAAGACGGGCGCGCTTCCCCGCGGTCCGCTGGAGCTCCTCCAACGGCCGGCAACAAGCCCCGAAGACGGGCGCGCTCCCCCCGGTCCGCTGGAGCTCCGCCAACGGCCAGCAACAAGCCCCGAAGACGGGGCGCGCTCCCCCCGGGTCCGCAACGGCCAGCAACAAGCCCCGAAGACGGGCGCGCTCCCCGCGGTCCGCTGGAGCTCCTCCAACGGCCAGCAACAAGCCCCGAAGACGGGCGCGCTCCCGCGGTCCGCTGGAGCTCCTCCAACGGCCAGCAACAAGCCCGAAGACGGGGCGCGCTCCCCCCCGGTCCGCTGGAGCTCCTCCAACGGCCAGCAACAAGCCCCGAAGACGGGCGCGCTCCCCGCGGTCCGCTGGAGCTCCTCCAACGGCCAGCAACAAGCCCCGAAGACGGGCGCGCTCCCCGCGGTCCGCTGGAGCTCCTCCAACGGCCGGCAACAAGCCCCGAAGACGGGCGCGCTCCCCCCCGGTCCGCTGGAGCTCCGCCAACGGCCAGCAACAAGCCCCGAAGACGGGCGCGCTCCCCCCGGTCCGCCAACGGCCAGCAACAAGCCCCGAAGACGGGCGCGCTCCCCGCGGTCCGCTGGAGCTCCTCCAACGGCCAGCAACAAAGCCCCGAAGACGGGCGCGCTCCCCGCGGTCCGCTGGAGCTCCTCCAACGGCCAGCAACAAGCCCCGAAGACGGGCGCGCTCCCCCCCGGTCCGCTGGAGCTCCTCCAACGGCCAGCAACAAGCCCCGAAGACGGGCGCGCTCCCCGCGGTCCGCTGGAGCTCCTCCAACGGCCAGCAACAAGCCCCGAAGACGGGCGCGCTCCCCGCGGTCCGCTGGAGCTCCTCCAACGGCCGGCAACAAGCCCCGAAGACGGGCGCGCTCCCCCCGGTCCGCTGGAGCTCCGCCAACGGCCAGCAACAAGCCCCGAAGACGGGCGCGCTCCCCCCGGTCCGCCAACGGCCAGCAACAAGCCCCGAAGACGGGCGC
>NW_028233514.1:17500-22500 GCF_054856555.1 Leptonotus elevatus | reverse complement strand
ACCGCCGCCGCCTCCGGGCGCCAACCTCCCCCAGACTGGGCTCGCGCCTGTCGGGCGGGGGAGGGAGGGCCGGCGGGGCGCCGGGCTCCGTCGTAGGACGGCCGGGTGATGGCTTCGTAACCCCCCCGCCCCGGTTAAAGGGAGGGGGGGCGTACGTCGCCGGTTCGGGGGGCGTCTCGGCCTCGCTTCCAATCGGGCGCGCCGGGGCTGTGCGAGCGCCGGGCCGTCAAAGGCCGGCGTTCGCGGTGGCCGGGGCGCTGTAAGGCGACCCGCGAGCCGGAGGAGCCGCCCGCCCGAACACCGGCGCGAGGCCGGCCGGCGGGGGCCCTCCGAAGGCGGGTCTTGGATGCCGTTCGTACGTGGGAGAAGGTGCGGCGTGTCGCGGGCGACGGCCTGCTGCCGAGGCTCCGGAGGCTCCGGGGGCGGCGCTCTGAAAATATCCGGAAGATCGGCCGACTTGGAAAAAAATTTGAGAACCGGGGCTGAGGAGGGGGAAAATCTGGCCAGGGAGGCCGACCCGAAGTGCCTCTAAGTCGGATAGGGATTGGGCGAAACTCCCTTGGAAGTGGCACTCTGAAAAAATTTCCAAGTTTGGCTGACTTAGAAAAAATTCGAGAACCAGGATGAGGAGGGGGAAAATGTGGCCAGTCAGGCCGACCCGAAGTGCCTCTTAGGCGGATAGGGGTTGGGCGAAACTCCCTTGAAAGTGGCACTCTGAAAAAATTTCCAAGTTTGGCTGACTTAGAAAAAATTCGAGAACCAGGATGAGGAGGGGGAAAATGTGGCCAGTCAGGCCGACCCGAAGTGCCTCTTAGGCGGATAGGGGTTGGGCGAAACTCCCTTGAAAGTGGCACTCTGAAAAAATTTCCAAGTTTGGCTGACTTAGAAAAAATTCGAGAACCAGGATGAGGAGGGGGAAAATGTGGCCAGTCAGGCCGACCCGAAGTGCCTCTTAGGCGGATAGGGGTTGGGCGAAACTCCCTTGAAAGTGGCACTCTGAAAAATTTCCAAGTTTGGCTGACTTAGAAAAAATTCGAGAACCAGGATGAGGAGGGGGAAAATGTGGCCAGTCAGGCCGACCCGAAGTGCCTCTTAGGCGGATAGGGGTTGGGCGAAACTCCCTTGAAAGTGGCACTCTGAAAAAATTTCCAAGTTTGGCTGACTTAGAAAAAATTCGAGAACCAGGATGAGGAGGGGGAAAATGTGGCCAGTCAGGCCGACCCGAAGTGCCTCTTAGGCGGATAGGGGTTGGGCGAAACTCCCTTGAAAGTGGCACTCTGAAAAAATTTCCAAGTTTGGCTGACTTAGAAAAAATTCGAGAACCAGGATGAGGAGGGGGAAAATGTGGCCAGTCAGGCCGACCTGAAGTGCCTCTTAGGCGGATAGGGGTTGGGCGAAACTCCCTTGAAAGTGGCACTCTGAAAAAATTTCCAAGTTTGGCTGACTTAGAAAAAATTCGAGAACCAGGATGAGGAGGGGGAAAATGTGGCCAGTCAGGCCGACCCGAAGTGCCTCTTAGGCGGATAGGGGTTGGGCGAAACTCCCTTGAAAGTGGCACTCTGAAAAAATTTCCAAGTTTGGCTGACTTAGAAAAAATTCGAGAACCAGGATGAGGAGGGGGAAAATGTGGCCAGTCAGGCCGACCTGAAGTGCCTCTTAGGCGGATAGGGGTTGGGCGAAACTCCCTTGAAAGTGGCACTCTGAAAATATTTCCAAGTTGGGCTGACTTAGAAAAAATTCGAGAACCAGGCTGAGGAGGGGACCATCTGGCAAGGGAGTCCGACCTAAAGTGCATCTAAAGCGGATATGGGTTGGTCGAGCCTCCCTTGATTTGCCCTGGAGCTCCCACGTCTTAAAAAGGTCTCTCCTATAATTGTACACCAACCATTTTGAGGTTTGGGTGCAAACCTCTCGAATGGGGGGACTCGGTCCCCTATCTACAGCGCCCCTAATGACGACAGGTGGTACTGCGCCCCTGGTAGCCCGGCCATTGAAAATGAATGGGCCCATTCATTTCAATGGGGAATTTCGACCCCTGGTTGCCCGCCATTCATTTCAATGGGGAATTTCGACCCCTGGTCGCCCGCCATTCATTTCAATGGGGACTTTCGACCCCTGGTTGCCCGCCATTCATTTCAATGGGGGATTTCGACCCCTGGTCGCCCGCCATTCATTTCAATGGGGGATTTCGACCCCTGGTAGCCCGCCATTCATTTCAATGGGGGACTTCGACCCCTGGTAGCCCGCCATTCATTTCAATGGGGGACTTGGACCCCTGGTAGCCCGCCATTCATTTCAATGGGGGATTTCGACCCCTGGTCGCCCGCCATTCATTTCAATGGGGGATTTCGACCCCTGGTAGCCCGCCATTCATTTCAATGGGGGACTTCGACCCCTGGTTGCCCGCCATTCATTTCAATGGGGGATTTCGACCCCTGGTCGCCCGCCATTCATTTCAATGGGGGATTTCGACCCCTGGTCGCCCGCCATTCATTTCAATGGGGGATTTCGACCCCTGGTAGCCCGCCATTCATTTCAATGGGGGACTTCGACCCCTGGTAGCCCGCCATTCATTTCAATGGGGGACTTGGACCCCTGGTAGCCCGCCATTCATTTCAATGGGGGACTTCGACCCCTGGTTGCCCGCCATTCATTTCAATGGGGGACTTCGACCCCTGGTTGCCCGCCATTCATTTCAATGGGGGATTTCGACCCCTGGTCGCCCGCCATTCATTTCAATGGGGGATTTCGACCCCTGGTAGCCCGCCATTCATTTCAATGGGGGACTTCGACCCCTGGTTGCCCGCCATTCATTTCAATGGGGGACTTCGACCCCTGGTTGCCCGCCATTCATTTCAATGGGGGATTTCGACCCCTGGTCGCCCGCCATTCATTTCAATGGGGGATTTCGACCCCTGGTAACCCGCCATTCATTTCAATGGGGGACTTCGACCCCTGGTTGCCCGCCATTCATTTCAATGGGGGACTTCGACCCCTGGTTGCCCGCCATTCATTTCAATGGGGGATTTCGACCCCTGGTTGCCCGGCATTCGTTCCTATGTGGCGGGGGATTTCAACCCCAGGTCGCCCTCGTGTGGTTCTTTTTGGCGCAGCTGACGGGCTCCGCTGCTCATGGAGGTTTGCTAGTGGAGGATAACCCCCTGCCTGGGCAACTCGAACGCCCGGCATTCGTTCCTATGTGGCGGGGGATTTCAACCCCAGGCCGCCCTCGTGTGGTTCTTTTTGGCGCAGCTGACGGGCTCCGCTGCTCATGGAGGTTTGCTAGTGGAGGATAACCCCCTGCCTGGGCAACTCGAACGCCCGGCATTCGTTCCTATGTGGCGGGGGATTTCAACCCCAGGCCGCCCTCGTGTGGTTCTTTTTGGCGCAGCTGACGGGCTCCGCTGCTCATGGAGGTTTGCTAGTGGAGGATAACCCCCTGCCTGGGCAACTCGAACGCCCGGCATTCGTTCCTATGTGGCGGGGGATTTCAACCCCAGGCCGCCCTCGTGTGGTTCTTTTTGGCGCAGCTGACGGGCTCCGCTGCTCATGGAGGTTTGCTAGTGGAGGATAACCCCCTGCCTGGGCAACTCGAACGCCCGGCATTCGTTCCTATGTGGCGGGGGATTTCAACCCCAGGTCGCCCTCGTGTGGTTCTTTTTGGCGCAGCTGACGGGCTCCGCTGCTCATGGAGGTTTGCTAGTGGAGGATAACCCCCTGCCTGGGCAACTCGAACGCCCGGCATTCGTTCCTATGTGGCGGGGGATTTCAACCCCAGGTCGCCCTCGTGTGGTTCTTTTTGGCGCAGCTGACGGGCTCCGCTGCTCATGGAGGTTTGCTAGTGGAGGATAACCCCCTGCCTGGGCAACTCGAACGCCCGGCATTCGTTCCTATGTGGCGGGGGATTTCAACCCCAGGTCGCCCTCGTGTGGTTCTTTTTGGCGCAGCTGACGGGCTCCGCTGCTCATGGAGGTTTGCTAGTGGAGGATAACCCCCTGCCTGGGCAACTCGAACGCCCGGCATTCGTTCCTATGTGGCGGGGGATTTCAACCCCAGGTCGCCCTCGTGTGGTTCTTTTTGGCGCAGCTGACGGGCTCCGCTGCTCATGGAGGTTTGCTAGTGGAGGATAACCCCCTGCCTGGGCAACTCGAACGCCCGGCTCCCCCCCGGTCCGCTGGAGCTCCTCCAACGGCCAGCAACAAGCCCCGAAGACGGGCGCGCTCCCCGCGGTCCGCTGGAGCTCCTCCAACGGCCAGCAACAAGCCCCGAAGACGGGCGCGCTCCCCGCGGTCCGCTGGAGCTCCTCCAACGGCCAGCAACAAGCCCCGAAGACGGGCGCGCTCCCCCCGGTCCGCTGGAGCTCCGCCAACGGCCAGCAACAAGCCCCGAAGACGGGCGCGCTCCCCCCGGTCCGCCAACGGCCAGCAACAAGCCCCGAAGACGGGCGCGCTCCCCGCGGTCCGCTGGAGCTCCTCCAACGGCCAGCAACAAGCCCCGAAGACGGGCGCGCTCCCCCCGGTCCGCTGGAGCTCCTCCAACGGCCAGCAACAAGCCCCGAAGACGGGCGCGCTCCCCGCGGTCCGCTGGAGCTCCTCCAACGGCCAGCAACAAGCCCCGAAGACGGGCGCGCTCCCCGCGGTCCGCTGGAGCTCCTCCAACGGCCGGCAACAAGCCCCGAAGACGGGCGCGCTCCCCCCGGTCCGCTGGAGCTCCGCCAACGGCCAGCAACAAGCCCCGAAGACGGGCGCGCTCCCCCCGGTCCGCCAACGGCCAGCAACAAGCCCCGAAGACGGGCGCGCTCCCCGCGGTCCGCTGGAGCTCCTCCAACGGCCAGCAACAAGCCCCGAAGACGGGCGCGCTCCCCGCGGTCCGCTGGAGCTCCTCCAACGGCCAGCAACAAGCCCCGAAGACGGGCGCGCTCCCCCCGGTCCGCTGGAGCTCCTCCAACGGCCAGCAACAAGCCCCGAAGACGGGCGCGCTCCCCGCGGTCCGCTGGAGCT
>NW_028233514.1:0-7500 GCF_054856555.1 Leptonotus elevatus | reverse complement strand
AAGAACGATCGGGACGAGCAGATCGAGATCGCGGTAGAGGCCCACGCCGCGGTGGCATTGGGGCACGCACGCACGCACGCCTACTGGCCTCCCTCTCGAACCTCCGCGCGGCGCGCCAGGTGCTTCGGCCTCGCCATTTGTTTGAAGGGCATGAGAAACATAGTGCTTCCGGAGGCACCGCCGCCGCCTCCGGGCGCCAACCTCCCCCAGACTGGGCTCGCGCCTGTCGGGCGGGGGAGGGAGGGCCGGCGGGGCGCCGGGCTCCGTCGTAGGACGGCCGGGTGATGGCTTCGTAACCCCCCCGCCCCGGTTAAAGGGAGGGGGGGCGTACGTCGCCGGTTCGGGGGGCGTCTCGGCCTCGCTTCCAATCGGGCGCGCCGGGGCTGTGCGAGCGCCGGGCCGTCAAAGGCCGGCGTTCGCGGTGGCCGGGGCGCTGTAAGGCGACCCGCGAGCCGGAGGAGCCGCCCGCCCGAACACCGGCGCGAGGCCGGCCGGCGGGGGCCCTCCGAAGGCGGGTCTTGGATGCCGTTCGTACGTGGGAGAAGGTGCGGCGTGTCGCGGGCGACGGCCTGCTGCCGAGGCTCCGGAGGCTCCGGGGGCGGCGCTCTGAAAATATCCGGAAGATCGGCCGACTTGGAAAAAAATTTGAGAACCGGGGCTGAGGAGGGGGAAAATCTGGCCAGGGAGGCCGACCCGAAGTGCCTCTAAGTCGGATAGGGATTGGGCGAAACTCCCTTGGAAGTGGCACTCTGAAAAAATTTCCAAGTTTGGCTGACTTAGAAAAAATTCGAGAACCAGGATGAGGAGGGGGAAAATGTGGCCAGTCAGGCCGACCCGAAGTGCCTCTTAGGCGGATAGGGGTTGGGCGAAACTCCCTTGAAAGTGGCACTCTGAAAAAATTTCCAAGTTTGGCTGACTTAGAAAAAATTCGAGAACCAGGATGAGGAGGGGGAAAATGTGGCCAGTCAGGCCGACCCGAAGTGCCTCTTAGGCGGATAGGGGTTGGGCGAAACTCCCTTGAAAGTGGCACTCTGAAAAAATTTCCAAGTTTGGCTGACTTAGAAAAAATTCGAGAACCAGGATGAGGAGGGGGAAAATGTGGCCAGTCAGGCCGACCCGAAGTGCCTCTTAGGCGGATAGGGGTTGGGCGAAACTCCCTTGAAAGTGGCACTCTGAAAAAATTTCCAAGTTTGGCTGACTTAGAAAAAATTCGAGAACCAGGATGAGGAGGGGGAAAATGTGGCCAGTCAGGCCGACCCGAAGTGCCTCTTAGGCGGATAGGGGTTGGGCGAAACTCCCTTGAAAGTGGCACTCTGAAAAAATTTCCAAGTTTGGCTGACTTAGAAAAAATTCGAGAACCAGGATGAGGAGGGGGAAAATGTGGCCAGTCAGGCCGACCCGAAGTGCCTCTTAGGCGGATAGGGGTTGGGCGAAACTCCCTTGAAAGTGGCACTCTGAAAAAATTTCCAAGTTTGGCTGACTTAGAAAAAATTCGAGAACCAGGATGAGGAGGGGGAAAATGTGGCCAGTCAGGCCGACCTGAAGTGCCTCTTAGGCGGATAGGGGTTGGGCGAAACTCCCTTGAAAGTGGCACTCTGAAAAATTTCCAAGTTTGGCTGACTTAGAAAAAATTCGAGAACCAGGATGAGGAGGGGGAAAATGTGGCCAGTCAGGCCGACCCGAAGTGCCTCTTAGGCGGATAGGGGTTGGGCGAAACTCCCTTGAAAGTGGCACTCTGAAAAAATTTCCAAGTTTGGCTGACTTAGAAAAAATTCGAGAACCAGGATGAGGAGGGGGAAAATGTGGCCAGTCAGGCCGACCTGAAGTGCCTCTTAGGCGGATAGGGGTTGGGCGAAACTCCCTTGAAAGTGGCACTCTGAAAATATTTCCAAGTTGGGCTGACTTAGAAAAAATTCGAGAACCAGGCTGAGGAGGGGACCATCTGGCAAGGGAGTCCGACCTAAAGTGCATCTAAAGCGGATATGGGTTGGTCGAGCCTCCCTTGATTTGCCCTGGAGCTCCCACGTCTTAAAAAGGTCTCTCCTATAATTGTACACCAACCATTTTGAGGTTTGGGTGCAAACCTCTCGAATGGGGGGACTCGGTCCCCTATCTACAGCGCCCCTAATGACGACAGGTGGTACTGCGCCCCTGGTAGCCCGGCCATTGAAAATGAATGGGCCCATTCATTTCAATGGGGAATTTCGACCCCTGGTTGCCCGCCATTCATTTCAATGGGGAATTTCGACCCTGGTCGCCCGCCATTCATTTCAATGGGGACTTTCGACCCCTGGTTGCCCGCCATTCATTTCAATGGGGGATTTCGACCCCTGGTCGCCCGCCATTCATTTCAATGGGGGATTTCGACCCCTGGTAGCCCGCCATTCATTTCAATGGGGGACTTCGACCCCTGGTAGCCCGCCATTCATTTCAATGGGGGACTTGGACCCCTGGTAGCCCGCCATTCATTTCAATGGGGGATTTCGACCCCTGGTCGCCCGCCATTCATTTCAATGGGGGATTTCGACCCCTGGTAGCCCGCCATTCATTTCAATGGGGGACTTCGACCCCTGGTTGCCCGCCATTCATTTCAATGGGGGATTTCGACCCCTGGTCGCCCGCCATTCATTTCAATGGGGGATTTCGACCCCTGGTCGCCCGCCATTCATTTCAATGGGGGATTTCGACCCCTGGTAGCCCGCCATTCATTTCAATGGGGGACTTCGACCCCTGGTAGCCCGCCATTCATTTCAATGGGGGACTTGGACCCCTGGTAGCCCGCCATTCATTTCAATGGGGGACTTCGACCCCTGGTTGCCCGCCATTCATTTCAATGGGGGACTTCGACCCCTGGTTGCCCGCCATTCATTTCAATGGGGGATTTCGACCCCTGGTCGCCCGCCATTCATTTCAATGGGGGATTTCGACCCCTGGTAGCCCGCCATTCATTTCAATGGGGGACTTCGACCCCTGGTTGCCCGCCATTCATTTCAATGGGGGACTTCGACCCCTGGTTGCCCGCCATTCATTTCAATGGGGGATTTCGACCCCTGGTCGCCCGCCATTCATTTCAATGGGGGATTTCGACCCCTGGTAACCCGCCATTCATTTCAATGGGGGACTTCGACCCCTGGTTGCCCGCCATTCATTTCAATGGGGGACTTCGACCCCTGGTTGCCCGCCATTCATTTCAATGGGGATTTCGACCCCTGGTTGCCCGGCATTCGTTCCTATGTGGCGGGGGATTTCAACCCCAGGTCGCCCTCGTGTGGTTCTTTTTGGCGCAGCTGACGGGCTCCGCTGCTCATGGAGGTTTGCTAGTGGAGGATAACCCCCTGCCTGGGCAACTCGAACGCCCGGCATTCGTTCCTATGTGGCGGGGGATTTCAACCCCAGGCCGCCCTCGTGTGGTTCTTTTTGGCGCAGCTGACGGGCTCCGCTGCTCATGGAGGTTTGCTAGTGGAGGATAACCCCCTGCCTGGGCAACTCGAACGCCCGGCATTCGTTCCTATGTGGCGGGGGATTTCAACCCCAGGCCGCCCTCGTGTGGTTCTTTTTGGCGCAGCTGACGGGCTCCGCTGCTCATGGAGGTTTGCTAGTGGAGGATAACCCCCTGCCTGGGCAACTCGAACGCCCGGCATTCGTTCCTATGTGGCGGGGGATTTCAACCCCAGGCCGCCCTCGTGTGGTTCTTTTTGGCGCAGCTGACGGGCTCCGCTGCTCATGGAGGTTTGCTAGTGGAGGATAACCCCCTGCCTGGGCAACTCGAACGCCCGGCATTCGTTCCTATGTGGCGGGGGATTTCAACCCCAGGTCGCCCTCGTGTGGTTCTTTTTGGCGCAGCTGACGGGCTCCGCTGCTCATGGAGGTTTGCTAGTGGAGGATAACCCCCTGCCTGGGCAACTCGAACGCCCGGCATTCGTTCCTATGTGGCGGGGGATTTCAACCCCAGGTCGCCCTCGTGTGGTTCTTTTTGGCGCAGCTGACGGGCTCCGCTGCTCATGGAGGTTTGCTAGTGGAGGATAACCCCCTGCCTGGGCAACTCGAACGCCCGGCATTCGTTCCTATGTGGCGGGGGATTTCAACCCCAGGTCGCCCTCGTGTGGTTCTTTTTGGCGCAGCTGACGGGCTCCGCTGCTCATGGAGGTTTGCTAGTGGAGGATAACCCCCTGCCTGGGCAACTCGAACGCCCGGCATTCGTTCCTATGTGGCGGGGGATTTCAACCCCAGGTCGCCCTCGTGTGGTTCTTTTTGGCGCAGCTGACGGGCTCCGCTGCTCATGGAGGTTTGCTAGTGGAGGATAACCCCCTGCCTGGGCAACTCGAACGCCCGGCTCCCCCCCGGTCCGCTGGAGCTCCTCCAACGGCCAGCAACAAGCCCCGAAGACGGGCGCGCTCCCCGCGGTCCGCTGGAGCTCCTCCAACGGCCAGCAACAAGCCCGAAGACGGGCGCGCTCCCCGCGGTCCGCTGGAGCTCCTCCAACGGCCAGCAACAAGCCCCGAAGACGGGCGCGCTCCCCCCGGTCCGCTGGAGCTCCGCCAACGGCCAGCAACAAGCCCCGAAGACGGGCGCGCTCCCCCCGGTCCGCCAACGGCCAGCAACAAGCCCCGAAGACGGGCGCGCTCCCCGCGGTCCGCTGGAGCTCCTCCAACGGCCAGCAACAAGCCCCGAAGACGGGCGCGCTCCCCCCGGTCCGCTGGAGCTCCTCCAACGGCCAGCAACAAGCCCCGAAGACGGGCGCGCTCCCCGCGGTCCGCTGGAGCTCCTCCAACGGCCAGCAACAAGCCCCGAAGACGGGCGCGCTCCCCGCGGTCCGCTGGAGCTCCTCCAACGGCCGGCAACAAGCCCCGAAGACGGGCGCGCTCCCCCCGGTCCGCTGGAGCTCCGCCAACGGCCAGCAACAAGCCCCGAAGACGGGCGCGCTCCCCCCGGTCCGCCAACGGCCAGCAACAAGCCCCGAAGACGGGCGCGCTCCCCGCGGTCCGCTGGAGCTCCTCCAACGGCCAGCAACAAGCCCCGAAGACGGGCGCGCTCCCCGCGGTCCGCTGGAGCTCCTCCAACGGCCAGCAACAAGCCCCGAAGACGGGCGCGCTCCCCCCGGTCCGCTGGAGCTCCTCCAACGGCCAGCAACAAGCCCCGAAGACGGGCGCGCTCCCCGCGGTCCGCTGGAGCTCCTCCAACGGCCAGCAACAAGCCCCGAAGACGGGCGCGCTCCCCGCGGTCCGCTGGAGCTCCTCCAACGGCCGGCAACAAGCCCCGAAGACGGGCGCGCTCCCCCCGGTCCGCTGGAGCTCCGCCAACGGCCAGCAACAAGCCCCGAAGACGGGCGCGCTCCCCCCGGTCCGCCAACGGCCAGCAACAAGCCCGAAGACGGGCGCGCTCCCGCGGTCCGCTGGAGCTCCTCCAACGGCCAGCAACAAGCCCCGAAGACGGGCGCGCTCCCCCGGTCCGCTGGAGCTCCTCCAACGGCCAGCAACAAGCCCCGAAGACGGGCGCGCTCCCCGCGGTCCGCTGGAGCTCCTCCAACGGCCAGCAACAAGCCCCGAAGACGGGCGCGCTCCCCGCGGTCCGCTGGAGCTCCTCCAACGGCCAGCAACAAGCCCCGAAGACGGGGCGCGCTCCCCCCGGTCCGCTGGAGCTCCGCCAACGGCCAGCAACAAGCCCCGAAGACGGGCGCGCTCCCCCCGGTCCGCTGGAGCTCCTCCAACGGCCAGCAACAAGCCCCGAAGACGGGCGCGCTCCCCCCGGTCCGCTGGAGCTCCTCCAACGGCCAGCAACAAGCCCCGAAGACGGGCGCGCTCCCCGCGGTCCGCTGGAGCTCCTCCAACGGCCAGCAACAAGCCTCGAAGACGGGCGCGCTCCCCGCGGTCCGCTGGAGCTCCGCCAACGGCCAGCAACAAGCCCCGAAGACGGGCGCGCTCCCCGCGGTCCGCTGGAGCTCCTCCAACGGCCAGCAACAAGCCCCGAAGACGGGCGCGCTCCCCCCGGTCCGCTGGAGCTCCGCCAACGGCCAGCAACAAGCCCCGAAGACGGGCGCGCTCCCCCCGGTCCGCTGGAGCTCCTCCAACGGCCAGCAACAAGCCCCGAAGACGGGCGCGCTCCCCCCGGTCCGCTGGAGCTCCTCCAACGGCCAGCAACAAGCCCCGAAGACGGGCGCGCTCCCCGCGGTCCGCTGGAGCTCCTCCAACGGCCAGCAACAAGCCTCGAAGACGGGCGCGCTCCCCGCGGTCCGCTGGAGCTCCGCCAACGGCCAGCAACAAGCCCCGAAGACGGGCGCGCTCCCCGCGGTCCGCTGGAGCTCCGCCAACGGCCAGCAACAAGCCCCGAAGACGGGCGCGCTCCCCGCGGTCCGCTGGAGCTCCTCCAACGGCCGGCAACAAGCCCCGAAGACGGGCGCGCTCCCCCCGGTCCGCTGGAGCTCCGCCAACGGCCAGCAACAAGCCCCGAAGACGGGCGCGCTCCCCCCGGTCCGCCAACGGCCAGCAACAAGCCCCGAAGACGGGCGCGCTCCCCGCGGTCCGCTGGAGCTCCTCCAACGGCCAGCAACAAGCCCCGAAGACGGGCGCGCTCCCCCCGGTCCGCTGGAGCTCCTCCAACGGCCAGCAACAAGCCCCGAAGACGGGCGCGCTCCCCGCGGTCCGCTGGAGCTCCTCCAACGGCCAGCAACAAGCCTCGAAGACGGGCGCGCTCCCCGCGGTCCGCTGGAGCTCCGCCAACGGCCAGCAACAAGCCCCGAAGACGGGCGCGCTCCTCCTGGTTCGGCACACGCACTCAGACACTCAGACACTCACACACCCCTCCGCCCGCGCCCCTGGGCGCCCGGCAGCTCCGCCAACGGCCAGCAACAAGCCCCGAAGACGGGCGCGCTCCTCCTGGTTCGGCACACGCACTCAGACACTCAGACACCCACACACCCCTCCGCCCGCGCCCCTCCTGGTTCGGCACACGCACTCAGACACTCAGACACTCAGACACTCAGACACTCAGACACTCAGACACTCACACACACCCCTCCGCCCGCGCCCCTGGGCGCCCGGCAGCTCCGCCAACGGCCAGCAACAAGCCCCGAAGAGAGGCGCGCTCCCCTGGTCCGCCGGAGCCCCGAAGAGAGCCCCTGGGCGCCCGGCGTGCCCCCGGTTGGAAGAGGGGAAAGAGAGGAAAGAGAGGAGGACCGCGGCCAGCGGACCCGCGGCCAGCGGACCCGCGGACCCGCGGACACAGGAGCCCCACGGAGCCCCCCCACGGACGGAGCCCCGGCGCAGCCCCCGCGGTCCGCGGACCGCCGACGGCGGAGGAAAGTAAAGGACAGGATAAGGAAAGGGAAGGAGGCGGAGGTCGGAGACGGAGACGGAGGAGACGGAGAGGGGAGAGGGGAGAGGGGAGAGGGGAGAGGGGAGAGGGGAGAGGGGGTCCGGCCGACAAAAACTTGGATCGAGGGCTGACTTTCAATAGATCGCAGCGAAGGAGCTGCTCTGCTACGTACGAAACCCCGACCCAGAA